>NW_025931574.1:94454-111832 GCF_000764305.2 Hyalella azteca
GAGGACAGGTAGTTTGGTAGTAGGAGGACAGGTAGTTTGGTAGTAGGAGGACAGGTAGTTTGGTAGTAGTAGGACAGGTAGTTTGGTAGTAGTAGGACAGGCAGTTTGGTAGTAGGAAGACAGGTAGTTTGGTAGTAGTAGGACAGGTAGTTTGGTAGTAGTAGGACAGGTAGTTTGGTAGTAGAAGGCAATACAAATTCCTAGTATATTGAACAGCCGGACACAGCACCGATGGTGGGATCTGGGGATCATTTCTTGTGAACATTAAACCTCCCCTTCTCATCCCCTCACCTCTCTCCCTCTCCCACTCTCATGGCCGGTGTCAATCTGGCGTCTCATTAAATTCATTATAATTGTATTACGGTATATAATTAGATCATATGTAACTGAGACGTAATATTCACTTGACCTGATAGCGATTGAGACATGAGTCAACATCTGGAAGACACGTGATAGATCACGCGCTCAACACCGCAGTTGTGGGCGGAAGCGAAGGCTATATAAGGGCCGGCAACCTTAAGTAAGGCCCCCCCATTAATTGATGAGCGCTCCGCGATGTAGCGTGTCGGTAGAGTTCTCCGACCTTACGGTCGATGCCGTAGCTTATACCTCTGTATCTTAACTCATGTATGTATAAGCACCCCGTATATACCGTATATAAGATATGTTATAAGACACACGAGTCTTACTTATCTTTCTCCCGGATACAAGATACGTTATCTGGACAGCTGTGTCTTACTTATCCCTCACTAACCTAGTCACATAACTCGATCATCAGGTACAGCTTAATATATGAGGACGGACAAGTCCCATTACCCCTCTCCTTTCTCCCTCTCCCCACACACATCCCCCCTCATCTCACCCCATTCTTATCTCCCCCCCCCCCAGGCGGCTAAGCGCGCGTATCACCGCAAGAAGGGGCGCGGGGGGCCCCTAGGGTCCCCAGGTATGGGGGGCCACTCTCTGCTGTCCTCCCCGTCGGGGGGTTGTGGCCCCTCATCGCTGCCCCCCGGGAGCGGGGGGGCGGCGCTCCACCTCAGCAGTTCAGGGTCGGCGGGGGCGGGGGGCCACGGGGGGCACCACAGACCCAAGAAGGGCATGGCAACCGCCAAGCAGAGGCTCGGCAAGATACTTAAGATACATAAGATGATCTACTAGTTCATCTACAAGCGACTAGTGCATCTACTAGTGACTAGTTCATCTACCTGCGACTAGTGCATCTACTAGTGGTCAGTGCATCTACTAGTGGTCAGTGCATCTACTAGTGGCCGTGTTGCGTCCACAAGATGATCTACTAGTTGATCTACTAGTGACTGGTGCATCTACTACCGGCCGTGTTGCGTCCACAAGATGATCTACCAGCGACTAGTGTATCTACTAGTTGCTATCTACTAGTGACCATTAGATCCACTAGTGCGGATCTAGAAACAAGTCCGCTAGGAGAAGATAAATTCATTTGCAGGACATGTAAATAGAATAATCTATTAAGATGACCTAATATAGTCAAGATCATGTGACTCACCCTGGGTAAACAAGGTGGGTCAGACTAACTCACCCACGCCCACGCTGTAAGCTCCGAATTATCACAGCTCGCCGGGATTTGAACCTCCGACTCGTTGCTCCATCCATAGAGTTCGTTTTCTGACCGACTTTGTTGCCTAACGATTTCACTTATTAAATTTATTGCAGAGTACATTTTTCTTTTGAAAACTTGTCTTTCTTTGAACATTTAAATGATTTGAATCTTGGTTGCCACCAGAGTTCAATGGGTACAACTGACCTAAGTGATATATATTTTTGTCGAACTTGTAATGTGTTATTTCAGATATTCGTGCTAGTGAAGTGCAGTAGCAGTAGTAGTACTTGTACCACTACTGCACCAGCAGCAGTAGCTAGTTACTACCACTACTGCACCAGCAGCAGTAGCTAGTTACTACCACTTCACTATTCGCGCCATTATTCACACCAGCGACGGGCGATAAATGTTTCATTAAATTCATGATAAATATCCATTTAGCTTCATCAAAATCAATAAACCCTAACTATTATGTTTATATAAATGCATGATAAATAATTATTAAGTTGAGTACAATGCCTGGTTATAACCATTAGGTCCATTATCATTCATGATCTACAACCATTGTGTTCATAAAATTCCTTGATGCATAACCATTATGACTATTACATGGATGATCATTAACCATTATGGTGATGCAGGAGCCAGGAACTGTACATAATGATGTATTATATAACTATTTCTGAATAACATGTATTATAAAGCTATGTATAATAACGCTCTTCTTAAGGTAGTGCTTCGATATTAGCTTTTATTTTGTCTATTGCGGGGACGTCAGCTCAGTTTCAATGCAAATATTATCTTTGATTATATCATTATTAATATTATTTAGGGTGAGGGCAAAGTGAGGGAAATGTGATGAAAATGTTAATTGTGAGGGAAAAAACAAGGGAAATTTTAATAGTGAAGGAAAATGTGTTGAAAATAGCCAATTATTTTTAAAATGTGATAAGTAAACTATACTCTTGTGGCTTTCTTACACTTCAGTTATCTTATTGTAATTGCGTTATGATTATCATCGGTTTCGTTTTATTATAGTTTGCTGAAACTCGGCGTGTAACGTTCTGTTTTACTTCCATTATAATATCAACAACACTGCGGTGAACACTTTGACTATGTTGAACATGTTGTGTTGAATATTTTGAACACGTTTAATAATATCATGTTGAACATGTTGATATTAATATGTTGAACAGGTTGAACTACTTTTCTCGTTGCTATGCCCTCGGAACGATATCAGCAATTGACTTTACCCTCATTTAACCCTCATTTTACTTCCATTGAATCGCTTTATAACTTCGTCGTGACACGGAATTTTTACTATAAAAATGTGCTTGTTTTGCGCTCTGAGAAAAATGGTGAATATTTTTTGTTTACATTTCTCCTAGATTTTTTATAGCGGAATTCTTGTTGCTGTGAAAAGTGTGAATTTAGTTTAGTTTCTCTCATTATTTAGTTGAGTTACGTTCTTCTATTTTGTATCACGCAAGGAAATTGAATTATTTGTTGAAAAGACGTGCATCTGGCAACATGAAATTAAAAAATTAAGGTTTAATAAAAAATTCCTTAGAAATAAATTTTTTTCGCATCTATACATTTTTTGCCTCAATCGCCCATTCCCGTTCCCGTTGGGGAATTTCTACCGCAATTTTTCTACCCCAACATTTTCTTCTCTAATTTTCTACTAAAATTTTCATACATTTTGTTTCACGTCATAACATTTTGGAATTTTTTCCTAAAATTTCCTCTACATTTTCCCAACATTTTCCACTGATTCCCGTAATAAGTTTACGATATACATTGAAATTTCTTGACCGCGTTTAAAGTTGCGTTCGTTTTGGCGTAAGTGGAAGAATTTGTATATTGCGTACCTGATGTTGGACATTAACATTTCTAGTTATTAAATAAAAAACTTAACAACGTTTCAATTTTATATGCGAAACGAAGTTCTTAAAAGTTCTTAAAGTTCTTCACAACGAAGAACTTTAATTTAAAGCCTTCAGGTTTTGTTTTACGTGCTACAAGACCTTAACTAATTTACACTCAAAGAAATAAGCGACATTGTCTAAATAATGGTGCAGTTTTTGTCCACGTGTGTGTCATCCTGACTCACTTTGGCCCGGCAGCAGATCATATCAGTGCTACATCAGCTCTCTGCTGGTTCTGTTTTGTTCCAAAGAAAGTATGTCAATATTTGGACAATACAACTCATTATTTTCTGAGTGGAACATTAAACCGCTATTTTAAGTTTGACTCATTATTGTCGCCGTGCCCGTCCTCAATTATCATTAATTAGTTCGCTAATTAGTTAGGATTATCATTGTTACCCATGCACATTTCACTCATTGATTAATGGAAACAAGATTACTATTTTTTCTGATTATTATTATATTTAATTTCCGATTAAATATTTTTTCGTGAAACAATTTCTGTATTTTACGCATAACACATACGAGTTTCCCGTGCATGTATAGACAGGTTCATGAACCTGTGTGAATTATTTGTGTAGTGTATGGTTAGGATATATGTATAGTATAGTGCATGGAGGGCTGGATGTGATGATGGTGATGAGGGTAATGGTGACAGCGGTGATGGGGGTGATGGTGATGATGGTGACAGAGAGGTGATGGGGGTAATTGTGATGATGGTGACAGAGCGGTGATGGGGGTAATTGTGATGATGGTGACAGAGAGGTGATGGGGGTAATTGTGATGATGGTGACAGCGGTGATGGAGGTAATTGTGATGATGGTGACAGCGGTGATGGGGGTTATTGTGATGATGGTGACAGAGCGGTGATGGAGGTGATGGTTAAGAGGTGATGAAGGCCAGGATGAAAGTGATCATAGAGATGGTGATTACGATGATGGTGAAGGGGTGATGATGGTGATGCCGTTCACTAGTGATGGAGTGTGGCGCTGTACAAAGTTCGAAGTTATTTTTAAGTTTAAAAAGTCGAGTTCCAACTTTAATACTAAACTGTACAGGTAGTTTGGTGCTAGTGCTGGTGTTGCTAGTACTGCCGCTGCTAGTGCTACTGCTGCTGCTAGTGCTGCTGCTGATGCTGCTAGTGCTGCTGCCGCTGCTAGTGCTGCTGCTGCTGCTAGTGCTGCTGCTGCTGCTGCTAGTTCTGCTGCTGCTAGTGCTGCTGCTGCTAGTGCTGCTGCTGCTAGTGCTGCTGCTGCTGCTAGTGCTGCTGCCGCTGCTTGTGCTGCTGCTGCTGCTAGTTCTGCTGCTGCTAGTGCTGGTGCTGCTAGTGCTGCTGCTGCTGCTAGTGCTGCTGCTGCTGCTAGTGCTGCTACTGCTGCTAGTGCTGCTGCTGCTGCTAGTGCTGCTGCTGCTGCTAGTGCTGCTGCTGCTAGTGCTGCTGCTGCTGCTAGTGCTGCTGCTAGTGCTGCTGCTGCTGCTGCTCTCTCCATACGTCCGTCCATTTCTTTCTTAATCTTTTTCTTTCTTTCTATTCTGCTTCATCGCTTCTCGCATTACCTCCCTCATGTCCCTCCATTACCCCTTCATGTCCCTCCATTACCCCTTCATGTCCCTCCATTACCCCACATTACCCCCTTCATGTCCCTCCATTACCCCTTCATGTCCCTCAATTACCCCTTCATGTCCCTCCATTACCCCCTTCATGTCCCTCCATTACCCCCTTAACACACACGTCACCCAAATTACCATTAATGTTAATCGATTTCATTTTTTCTCACTAATGGAAATTAAACATCGCGGTCTATTATTCTAATGGGTAATTCGGTGGCCCCCATTAGTTGTGCGTCCTCCATTAGAACTAATGGGATTCTTCGGCCCTCATTCTCAATTGGAACTTAATGAACTGATTATTAATTATTACTAAAGTTATTAAATATTAGGATTTATAGTTTATCGTAATTAGAACCTACGAATCGTGCGTGTCATGCGTATCGTGCGTGTTTTTTATGTCACGCTCCTACTAAAAAGTACGAAATTTATTTGCGCCTGAAATTCCTGCGAAGAATTGGACTAAAGTTTT
Source organism: Hyalella azteca (assembly GCF_000764305.2). Classification (NCBI taxonomy): domain Eukaryota; kingdom Metazoa; phylum Arthropoda; class Malacostraca; order Amphipoda; family Hyalellidae; genus Hyalella; species Hyalella azteca. Next base: position 100,039 of record NW_025931574.1, read on the forward strand.
GATGAATGTTTAAATGGAATTATTTTATAATTAGAATTATTAAGCATTCCGTTAGTGTACGTATTTCATGTGCACGAACCGTGCGTGTTAGTGTACGTATTTCATGTGCACGAACCGTGCGTGTTAGTGCTGTTAGTGCTCATTCACCATCAAGTTTCACTCTCACATCAAGTTGTTTCTTTACTTCCTTCAGGTTTTTGCTACTATTCTATTTTATGTACATATTGTACAGTACTTAGATTGTACACGCAGGAAGCTTGGAGTACGATGTGCTTTTGGTGTAATAATTATTATACATTTAACATTGATAAACTATAACTACAACTTGTTCAACTTCTGCTATACTAGTACAGCTGTACGCTACTTCTGCTGTACTAGTGCAGCTGTACGCTACTTCTGCTGTACTAATACAGCTGTACGCTACTTCTGTTGTGCTATATATAGTACAGCTGCTAATGAGATGTCTAAAAGCAAACGTAAGTTACTATCATATTTATTATCATTTACGAATTTTTGGGTAATATTGAAATCAGGTTTTGATTTTAGCCTCGTGGATGACGTCATGGGTTGAAAATGCGTTTAATTCAACTCAAGGGTTGAAAATGCGTTTAATTCAACTCAAGGGTTGAAAATACGTTAATTCAAGTCAAGGGTTGAAAATACGTTAATTCAACTCAAGGGTTGAAAATACGTTAATTCAACTCAAGGGTTGAAAATACGTTAATTCAACTCAAGGGTTGAAAAAACGTTAGTTCAACTCAAGGGTTGAAAATACGTTTCATTCAACCCCTGGGTTGAAAATACGTTAATTTAACTTTATTGCGGCGTGCTAATAATGATTCACTTTTCGTCATCGAGCGCGTCATCGTGACCCACTTCCAGCGCCGTGGGTGAGAAAGTGGGTCGCTATTTCGACAATATGACACGTGTATTTTTCTCTGCATCTGGATGTCGAATTTTTTTGGTATATTCATTTTTGAATCGATGTAAGTTTTGTTTTAAAAAACATTAAATATATTTTTGGAATGTATGCGAATGTATGGATCTAGTTTCGGCTTATAGCGGATCATTCAATGGATGATATTCATCATTTATTTTTTATACCTTAGTTTAGTGACCGATTAAGAATCGTGATTCTAGGACTTATACATAGTTTTTTCTTTTTAGTATGAAAAAGAAAGGCTAAAACTGTTATGATAGTTTTAATACGGACCTCGCTAGCGATAAGTTGTAACGATTTGGTTGAGAAAAAATGGATGGTTTTATGGGAATTCTGCTTAACCTTAATAATTTTTAATAAGTTTTCAGAAAATAAGTTTATTAATAAAGAGATGTGAATGTCAATCTTATGAGGAAAGTCTGCCTTCTCTAAAAAAAATTTAGGATTCGCTTAAACTCTCTGCATAAACGCATAGTTTTTCTTAATTTTTTTCATGAAGCAAAACTAAAAAGTTTTTCTAACCAAATTTTAACGAGTTAGCTGAAATTCTGTAGTAGAATATCTCCTTTTATAAAGGATACGTACGCCTTTGCAACGTCCACTGAAGAAAATTATTTTTACGATCTTAGAAAAACATGTTATTATAAAATTTATTTTTAGGTCTCGGCATTCGGACATTTGCTTCAGTAAGAAAAATGAGTGAGACTTTGTCCGAAAAGCAATGCACTTATTGCGTTTGTGTGGGTCATCCTGACTCAATTTAGCCTTGCAAAAGGACGTATCAGTGCTACGTCCACACCTCATCTGATAAATTGAGTAAATTTAAAACATTCATTTCTTTGAGTGTACGCATCTTTTGCGTTACTTATGCCTAATTTGTCCGTTGTTAATTCAATATGTTTGAGTTTGATTACTAAGTTCCAGAGAAAATTCATATTTTAGATATTACTTTGCCTATGCACTGGTTCATGGTTTAGTCGCGTGATTTATTGCAAAATTCGACTTAAAATTTGCCCATATTAAAGCTAACTGGAGTGGCATTGTACTTTACATGGATTACCGTGCTACTCGTTATCGCGCCTCTGGCACATGCGCGGTATCGCGCCTCTGGCACATGCACGGTATCGCGCCTCTGGCACATGCACGGTATCGTGCCTCTGGCACATGCACGGTATCGTGCCTCTGGCACATGCACGGTATCGTGCCTCTGGCAGCTGCACGGTATCGTGCCTCTGGCACATGCACGGTACCGTAGCATGACAATGTTTGCCGTGCAATGACGACATTCACACGATGCTATGCACGGTACAGTTACCGTGTATTACAGTGAATTAAGCATGGTAGTTATGAATGTACTAGCGTAAGTGGTGCGTTCACAGCTTGCATTTGATGTATAATTTGTACATGTGTCGGTAGTAGTACAGTAAATCTACTTAAAGCTCTTCCTCTTTTACTCTTTTCCTTTACATCATAATTTAAAAAATTTTTAATAAAAAAAACGGGAAAAAATCTTAGAAAAGCTCTTGCGTCTTTTACTTTATTCCTTCATTGAAATTGCAATACATTTTTAATTAAAAAATCTAGGAAACATCTACGGAAATTTCCTCTGTCACTTCACTCCTTCACGTTATTAAAAATTAAATGCAATTTTGAATGAAAAAAATCTCTGACCGTTCATCTAGGCTGCGTGCGCTTTCACTACGTATAGCACAAGTGTGACTAGAGCATCTATGTAGTAGAACTATAGATATATATAGGTTGCTATATCTATAGTCTAGGTTTTATAATAAACTAGATAACACTCAAAGAAATCAGTAAGACATGGCCAAATAACGATGCCTTTCTCTTGCATGGGTCATCCTATTCCGGTTTGCCTCTGAACAAGGGCTCGTCAGTGCTGCGTGCAGAGTGTGTTACTATTTGGATAATATAACCCATTACTTTTTCTCTGAGTGATTAATTAATCATTTTCAAATCATTAATTTTAATCAAATCAATAATTTTCGAATCATTAATTCTCTTCCCATTAATTCAAATTAATCCACATTAAACATTCAAATAATTTATCTTCTTCCCATTAATTTTCTGAATTATTCTCCTCAAAAGTTGAATTTGAATGTCGAGCTTTTTTACGGAATGTTTGGAATCCGAAGCGTTTTTTAGCTAGTCTGGAATGTCTATTTTTTTAATTGAAAATGAATTCATTACTTGAGTTTGCATTCCTTTCTAAAATCTTTTCCCGCGCTCTTTAATGCTCACTAACAACGTACGTCATTTTGTTTTCAATTCCAGGTTATCTTTTAATTGAATCAAGTTTCATCACTTTTTGTTGTAATGGAGAATTGCAGTTATTATATATTAATTGATTTCATTTTCATCACACCATTCATTTTAATAATTGATTTTCTTTCGTAATCTTTGTTTTTTGGCTGATACAATCTTATTAATTTCGTTGTGAGTCAATCCTCAGCCAACGAAAATTTTCTAAATTTTTTCTCTTTTTTTTTTTAATTGCGATTTGAAAATCTGCTGTCAAGAAGAATCGCTGTCTGATTGGACTCGTTAATCACACACCTTAGAGCCAATCAAAAGCCCACTCCTAAGAGCCAATCAAAGACCTTGGTGCTGTTTTTACCCTTGATTTGGCTTTTAGTTAAGAGTTCCCGTCAACAGAGTGTGTAGTGATTAAAGGCAAATAAGCAAGTTACCCCTAAGCAACATACCCTCCCCCCCCCTCCCCCTCCAGTGAAGGTATATAAGTGAGCCACCCCCCACAAGGCACGTATATAAGCAAGCCACTCGCACCGTGCGTGTCAGTCGCTGGCTGGCAGCAAAGCGTTCACGTCGTCCCTGGAGCTGCAGGTTTGTATTTTTATGTGATTATCGATTATTAGTTTAATATAAAAAATATTTACTTAGAGTAGGTGATTATATTTTCTGTTAGTCTAAGGGTTCGCTTGTTAAACGACTTTGATTCTCTTCAACATTATCTCGTTCATGTTGAGCTTAAACTTGAACTGTTCCCTCCAACTTGATCACTTACTAAGTCAACTTGATTTAAGCAACGAATAACTGAAGAAAGTATGCAGAGTGCTTAATATTTTCTGGTGTACCAACCCATCTTCTTTCACTATAAAGATTTTAACATTATCCAAAGGAAAATTATGGTGCATCTATATCATGTGAAAACTGTAATAAATCATATTTCGGATGACCATCGCATTAAGTTTCGTTCAAGCCGACAATAAACTCGAAAAATCAGTTCTCGTTGGGCATACGATAACAAAAACGAATGTTCCGTGACTACGTAATGTTAAAACATTGTTTATATCGTACAATGCACTGAAAATTATCAAATAATTATATTTTTCTTGTTTTTTTTTCTCATTTTGCAGGGAATTTCTATTCCACGGTCATCCTGCCTACCCCCAGCCGCCTTGGGGGGCATGCCGATCCCTACCCGCCATGCGGGGTCGTCGCTATCATTACTCCACATTTCCTTGATGATATTCGCTCTACATTCCCATGGTCAAACATCGGCATCCAACTTCTTGTCCTGGCGTAACCCCTTTGGGGAAATCCAGACATCGTCGTACATCCCCAAAGACGTGGTCACCTCTGAGGCAGTCTCTTTGGTAGGATGGTTCACGATGTTCCAATGGCCCCACAACAGGGGAATCAGATTTCAAAATGGGGAAATTCAGGGGACAGTTTATGGTCAAGGCAAGCATCGACACAAAGCAAAGTGGGGCCATGCTCGAGAAGTTCCACCAATTGAAAAAGAGGTACTCGTGAATCCATGGCGGAACGTTGCCTCGAGGTCACGTCTTGGCCAGGAACTCTCCAGTTACGGCTTCTCAAAGTCCAGCCGCAAAAGAACCGAGTCTTGGGATAGTCCCGTCGAAAGTCTTGTCCTTGAGAAAGCAAATGAGAATGAAAATATCGGTAATAATTCTTCTAATGATTTTGATGAACCAAAAGACGGAACTGGAAATGTCACGGTATTCCCCTTTTCCCAAATTGAACGTCGGCGTAAAAGGATCATCTGCTGTAATGCCGATGGGGTTTGTCGAACTTGTCTGAACGGAATGGATGCCGAAGAAGTGGTCAACAAGTATTTGGACTTTTTTGCCGATGTACCGAGGAGCTTGGTGGAGTTTTCGGTTTTGGGAGAACTACAAAGTGCTCAATGTGACCAACTGGACTTACCCCTTTTTCCTGTGGACATGTCCAACCTCGCCATAACCCCGCTGTGGGTCCGGAAAGTTTCGCACTTGGGTTGGTGTCCTTCTTTGTTGGTCACCAAGGATCTTGGACCAAGCTCGTTCCCCCCGAAACTCATAGAGGCAAAATGTCTTTGTGTGTATTCAAAGTGTTCATCTAAAGGGGCAGACTTTCGATGTGTTCCAGTTTACAAGAAGGTCGCCACATGGCTGAGGTTCAGTGAGAGGGGGTCTAGCGGTAAGCCATTTTCCCCTGAAATGATCACAGTTCAAATAGGCTGCGTATGCGCGCAGCGGCCTGCGCAGTTCGGGGGAGAAATTAACTCGGTCTACGCGTTGCCCTAGGTAATTAGTGTCAAAATAATACCCTAGAAGATGTCTCCACACATTCATTGATATAAAGTAGAACTAGAGAATAAATCAGGCACATTATAGATCTCCACACGTCCACAATATTACAGAGTTATACCAGAGAACAATAAGTTAATTGATACCCTAGGTGTCATATTTAGGGTATAGGGTCGTCACACTAACACTGCAGAATTTAAGGCAAGCCCTGTAACCAAAAATGATTTTAAAACTTTATTTTTAAAAGTTGTACATTTTTGACAGGAAATTTCATGAACTAAACTTCATGGTCAGATTTTTTAGAGCGGTGTCCACAGCAGCATTACTATTTTATTATTTATGAGAACCTTATGTCAAAATTATATCTTGAAAGCTTATTGAAGGACCAGCGTGTTTCCAATTATTAATCAACACTGATGACATCAATTATTGAAGCTGTGTACTCCAATTATCACTGAATAAATCAATAATTTTGTCAACTTGATAATCAAATGCATTGTTTGCGCAATAAGTTAAAATTATTTAGGCTCAATAAATAATAAAATTTACCATGATTATTAACCATGACGTCTCTTGCGTTAAACGATTTTCTTAGGACTAATCATGATTCAATTAAATTCCGCTTAGTAATGTGCATTACGAAATCGTCTATATTATTAACGAATTTTAGAGGTTTCATTACTTGACAATTTATTTTTAATGGATACAATTAACTTTATTTGATCTTATATCCTATAACATAAATTTAGCTCGTATGACCATCATATATATCTAGAAATTCTTTAATTCCGCTTGATGCATACATAATTATATTTTATTTATATCGATACTAAATATCATTATTGCTTTTCTTCAGCATAAGCCAAGCTAATATTATTTGAGATATACTGTAACTTTAGTTTATATAATATATTGTAATATTCTATTAACAGGTCACCTGATAATAACTTTACAGCATCCGTCGAGTTTTTCTTTATCCTTTTCGTAGGGAAGAAACTTCTACACAAATGGTCTGTGTTTCATACATGCACAAAATTAACCTTCTACACAAATGGTCTGTGTTTCATACATGCACTAAATTAACCTTCTACACAAATGGTCTGTGTTTCATACATGCACTAAATTAACCTTCTACACAAATGGTCTGCGTTTCATACATGAACAAAATGGCTTCCTTTGAACCAGTAATGAATTAAATTCAAATATATTTATTTCGAGGCTTCAGGCGCAATTCCTGTTTTGGGAATCGAGCTACCAGCATTCCCGGTTCCTGGCACTGGTAATAATTTTCCGAACCAATATAACAGAAATATATTTCTTCATTTACTTTTTGTTTACCTTTTGCTCTTTTGTTTATAGTTCTTACCATGCAATTCTTTATAATCATTCTTTGTTTACTGTAATGCATGAGCGGAGATTTAATCTCCTAACCTAATTAGTTAATATTTAGTAGATTGTTTATTCATTATTTTATCATGATTGAATGCGCAGTATTTTCATCTTGTGCGTTAATAGTGCTATATTTAATATATTGTGCGTTAATAATGCTATATTAAATAAACTATGCGTTAATAGTGCTATATTTAATATCATGTGCGTTGATAGTGCTATATTTATTATCGCGTGTGGAGAACCGCTCACTCTAATTAAATGTTGGGAGTGAAATCCGCAGACTTTTTGAGAACAATCATTTAGTAAACTCGACGGATTTTTTGTCTGTTGCTTTGCATGTAAAATAAATAAGTATCATATATAATGATAAAATTACAAAGCAATATTATACATTGATCCCTAATGCTGAAGATATTTTGGCAAATTTATTATAGAAAGTAGGGTGGCCCTAACTAGTATTTTTTTACATTCGGTCGCAAAATTGTAGAAAATTGTATTACTTATTTTTATTATTTTAAATTTTTATTATTTTTATATTCCATGAAAGTTGATGTCATTGATGCATTTATATTTTGTATCATCAATGATACCTACATTTTCATTTTATATCATTAATCGAGACCCTCATTCCAGCTATCATCAACAGCAACTACGATCCTCTCCTCGCATAATCTTCCTTTACTCTTAATTGTGCCTCTCTTTCTGAACACGTACCTTCAATTTCTCTTTAAATATTCTTCCTGCATCGCATTTTCTCTCATGCTTTAACATTCTTTCATTGGTCCAATCGCACAATGTTGCTCAGTACCGGACACGTTGCCTCTCTCCGCTCTCTTTCCGCTCTCTCTCCGCTCTCTCTCCACACTTCCTCCTCCCCCTCTCTCTCCGTCTCTTTCTCTCTCCCTTCTCTCACTCCTCTCAATCTCTCCCCCTCTGTCTCCCTTCTCTCTTCCCCCTCTTTCTCTCTTCTCTCGTCTGTTCTCTACCCTTCCCCTCTCTCCCTAACCCCCATCTCTCTCTCCACGTGAAATAGGGTTATTAAATAGGGGCGTGAAATAGGGTTATTAGATAAAGGCGTGAAAAGAGTGTCGCGGGGTCGGAATAGCACTAGTTAAAAATGGGCTAAAAGACGATTGTTAAGAAGGGACGTAGTGAAATAGGTTGAAAAAAGACTGTAAAATAGGATATGAGGTCATCAGAAAGGGTGGGTAGAATGGGGTTGAAAAAAGGCTTGTGAAAATAGGCTGTAATAAATGAGCCATTAAAAAAGATTCGTAAAATAGTCAAGATATATTGTGTCGGGCGCTATGGCCGTGATCCTCTTTATTTCCCTATAGTTTATTAAGGTAGTAATTCCTAATATTTATTAATAATAGTAGGTAGTATAGTATATATTGTATTCATCCGTGTGTCTCACTCGCTTTATATTTTTTATTCGAAAATTTTTATAACCAAAAACTTGAAATTATGAAATATAGGTTCATTTAATTATTTTAATTGATTTATATAAGCAGTGAACGCTCTAAACGTTATATCAATAAAATTTAAAATTTTGTGTTCGCAATCGCAAATTTTCGACTTAACTCTTAAATTTAATATCTTGTATATTATACATTCCTGACAATATATATATTAAAAATATATATTTATATGTTATAATAATTTTTATATTTATATAGATTATAATAATATTATAATGATAAAATAATATAAATAAATTATAATATATAATTAATATAATACCTATAATATAAATAAAATAATTTTTATATATATAGATTCTATTTTGTGCCTCTTACCATCTTGTTATGCTGTGGAAAACATATTACATTTTATATATATATATATCTTCTTATTATTCTCGTTTATGTTGTGTTCTGTTATTTAATTTTTTATTTGACCATTTTCGTTATTTCGCTGCTTCCATTATTCATTCCATTCATTTATGCAAATTAGCTTTAAACCGCAAACACATAGTCTACTCCTTTTTTACTTCTCTTTTCCTCTTTTTTTCTACCATTCCTCTCTTTCTCTGTCTCTCTCTTTGTCGCCTCTCTTTTTGTGTGTGATCCAGTGCAGCGTTTACGACGCTGTGGCCCTCAGTTGCTGTGGTACCACTGTGCGGTGCGGTGCCAGGGACTGTAGGGTGCCACAGTGTGGTGCCAGGACTGTAGGGTGCCACAGTGTGGTGCAGTGTCAGGAAGTGTATGGTGCACCGAACAGATATTCATTCATTTCACATATAAATAATGAAATTTACATCATTAAATAATGATTAAAATAACAACAGCAATGATACAATTGATGTAGCGATGATACGTATACGTATATACATAACTCTTTTTGGGCTCTTTAAACTTTTTTTTGAACATCGGGTTTAATTGAGATTGTAACGCTAATAATGTTAAGTTACGAGTAGTTTTTTGGAAAAGACAGACTCTGTTTTGCCTTTGTAATAAGCCGAAGTTTTTTCTGACTTTTTAGCGCATTTTCTCATTTATGGAAAAAATGCACTAATGTGCTCGCTATGTCCGTCCGTCCGTCCGTCCGTGGCGCCACGTTTTCGTCGACGAGAAAATGCGCTTACTGTTACTCACTGCAATGAGTACTGCGTTATATTTTTTTATTCGCTGGCATCATTTAGAAGTACAAGTTTTCGGGCAAACATACAATAGATTGTAATTTTCAATTTGGATTATTTTATAGACCAAATTTTCAATTATTTTGCCTTTACTCTCAAAACCATACTACAACTTGATATATTCATGTTAACGTTTAGATATGCAGGTAATTCATTACTTGACGAGACCTACTGTAAATGTTTCTTGTACAAACTAAAGCTGCAGCTTCCGTCAAACGCTTGCCCCTTTAGTTCAGTTTCCCTCGCGTTCACGTGTATACCCATTCAACAACTAAATTATTTTCCCCTGCATAGGTCACTTTCTTCTTATTAATTCAGCGATAAAGTATAAAATCTAACATTTTCGTTATGCGAGCTGCATTCTGATGTTGATTTTAGTTTTACTTTTCAATAATGTGGGAGCGAAAAATCAGAATTACATTATTATTAAGCTTGGAGGTTTCTTTGTGTGAACGCGGCCGTAGAGAGCGATTTGAAGTTGCTCTCTACGCCTCGCGTTGAGGTTGGCGGTTAGTGTTGATCTTACTTGAAAACTGTAATCGATCAGGCAGTGGAAGCGCACATTTTGAAGAGTTATCAACTACATAAAAAATATAACTTAGGGCTCACTGCAGTGAGTGACAGAGAGCGCATTTTCTCGTCCACGAAAACGTGAAGTCACGGACGGACAGACAGACAGACGGACGGATGGACATGACGAGCACAATAGCGCCTTTTTCCATAATTGAGCAATACGCTGAGAAGCTTAAAAATATTTGTAAAAATTTTTGAAAAGTATACGCATTCGTGCGTCTTTAGCCTTTAATTTATTTGCGGAGCATAAGCGCCAGTGGCGGCAGACGTGCCGATTCGGAGCGACATTCCTTCGGAAATGTTAGTAGCTTTCCCTTCACCCTTGCAAATGAGAAAAACGCATTTATAATCCGACTACACATTTTTTTCATGCAATCATTAATTTTTAAAACTGCGTACATCAAGGTTCTATGATGCACTGGCAAGTTAGTTAAGAGGAAATTGATTTAGTTTCTAGCACATTACTGATTACTGGGCTTCCATTTGTATAATTGTGTAATTTTAATGATATATTGTGTCGTGACGTGTGAACTAACGACTCAATACCTGATTAAATGAGAAATTTTTATAGAGCCTATATCTTGACAGAGATCTTAGTAAAACGCTGCTGTCAACACAAGTCTAATGAGGAAACAATTTTTTGAAGTAGTGAAATTAGAACCTGAATGAGAGTAATCACTAAAAATAATTTCACAAAAAATATCCTACACACACCAAGGCCACAATTATTCCCACCAAAAATATTGTTTAATGTGTGTGCTACCATTTGGCGCGGTTATACCTACGAATCATTTTCTTTAGTCCTTCGAAACGATATTTCGCGCTTGATAGGGAAAATCTCGATCCGACATTGCAACTTGATTTACTGAATTGGCCGAGGTGCGAAAGAACCGTTTGTGTACGTTTCTTGAGGAGAAAGTCAGTTGCGTTCACGGCGAAAGCACGTGTGTGGATTGCGATCTCTAAAGTAACCGGTAAATTTGTGATTTGAAGACTCTTAGCTTCTAAAAGTAATTATCATCATATTTGTTTCCTCATTAACCCGACTGGCTTTCTCCCTCAGAGGTTTGCCGGTCCGCATTGTGTTTTTTTTTTCTTTTCTGTCCCTTTAATTTCATTTTGAGTTCTTATTTTTTTTTCTTGTTTAACTTTTGTTTGGTTTTCTGCTATTTTTGTTTATTTTGACTTTTGTTTCGTCTCTTCCCTATGGAAGCTTCTAGCTGCCTTACGGGGTCAGGTTTTGGCCCGCCTATGGTGATTGGAGCAGCTGAGGCTTGTGTAAGTGTTGAGGAAGCATCTTCTGATGGTGGTGGGGTGGTGGAGGAATCAGACTGTGAGAGTGAGAGCCTCATTGAAGCAACTCCTTTGGATTCTGTGCCTGTTCAGAATCAGCTTGGCCGGAAACGAAGAGAGAGGGAGACAAATGGCTCAAGTGAGAGCATTGCTTCAAAGGCTAAGCGCCCAACTACGCTTAGCAATAGAGTGACAATAAAAAGTGTTCCTAACCCTAACAATCTGCAAAATTTGAAGTTCCCAACTAATGCCACTCTGCAGAGTTCAGGCAGGGGATTCACCATCTTGATAAAACCACAGGGTCCTAATGCCATATCTTTTCTGAAAGACCCAATTGGCTTGGCTCAAGGAATTAAAAATTCATTATTTGGAGCAGTGAAGGAC
>NW_025931574.1:111876-114869 GCF_000764305.2 Hyalella azteca
GCACATGCAAATGATCGCTCTGCCAGATCCAGTTTGTGCTTTGAGGAGTGGCTCTGTCTGTTAAAGAACAAATTCTTGAAATATTGGTCACTCTGGTGGTCAGAGGAAGTGCAGTCTTCAGGGAAGGGAACCTTCAGACTGGGCTTGGGAGAGACAGTAAATTATGTGGACTATGGACCGCTACCTCGCTCAGTTGAATGTGCTGTGGCTCGTCTGCGGCTTGGTCATGCTGGTGTGAAAGCCCACTTGGCCCGCTTCAATTTGGTCAATTCCGGCATCTGCCCCACATGCAACACAGAAGACACAATTGAGCATTTCATTTTGCACTGTTCGCTATACATCAATCAGAGGAGGGAGTTTCGCTCAAATCTGGAGAACCTTTTACTTCCTTGGAACCTCATCACAGCTCTGGGAGGGGGTGATATTCCCCAAAAAAGGAGAACTGCAGTCATTCATCGCCTGGGACAATACCTGCTAAAATGCAGCATGGTGAACACCCTATGAAAATTATCAGTGCCTAATTCCTTTGTTATTTTCTTCCACACAAAATACCCTTTGTGAGAGCATGAGGAGAGATTCAAAGTGAAGTGAAGAGGCAGTCGAGTTGGAGTTTTCAAGAAAAATCAAGTTGTGCTCAGGCTGGGAGGTGTGACTGCTTCACACCCGAAGTCTTAAAATCAAATTAAAAAAAAAAAATACGTTTCTTGAGCGGCGAGGTAAATGCAGTGTCTGGTCAGTGGCAACTTAAGCCTATGTGTCATTGATTGCAAAATATAAAAAAGTTCTACAAAAGATCATGCTCAATATTTAAAAAGAATTTTTGAAAGAAAGGCTCAGTTTTAGGTATCGCAATAAAATATGTCTACGCACAGTGTTCCTTTTTATTTATTACTAATTTTTAAATGTAATTAGGCCTACACTCAGAGTCAGAGTGAGACCATGACCTGGATCATGAGTTATATTTTCAACTTCTAAGAATAAGGGTCATGCATTCATTTATCATTGTTGATCCCGCCAGTTCACTGGTACCTAGTAGGCTAGTTTGGTACTTTGGTTCAGACTTCAGTAGATCAGGATTGTTGGCCGAGGGCGAGTGTGGTGTGGCCGGTTGCGACAGGCGGCAGGGTAAGGCTGGGGTGTGGAATTGAATTAATTATTCAAGACGGCAATAAAATATCGCAGCCATCACAAAGCTATCATTTGTTAGTTGAACAATAATCACGTAGAAAAAACTGCTCATATGAGTTATAGGACCATTAATGGTCTGATTATATCATCAGCATGGGAGGCTGGGAGCCACTACCCTGGTTGCCCTGGCAGCTACTAGCTAGCTAGTAGCTACTATCTAGTTGGTTTAAGATTTTAACCCTTTCATGACAGCAATGTGTTCTACAACTTTTTATTCGCATTTTTCTACAGAATCATCATGAACTTGGACCGAATATTGCATCTCCATAAAAAATAATTAAATATATGTTAATGGTAAAAATTATATATTTGGGACTAGAAAATCCCAGTAGTATATGGTTCCAACTGAGGTGACATAATTTGCGACATCACTGATTTTGATAAAAAAAATATGTTCGTAATATTTTTTGTTAGTAGTTGAATAATATCACAAACTTCCTTTGGCAAACGCGTGTAATAGCTTATATAATAACATATCCCAAAAAACATTTATTAATATTTCTTTAGATTGGACATATGTAGGCGCAAGAGTGTTTCTAATATGTCCCTGTAGTTAGCTATGCCTTGAATTTAGAGCTACATGCAAGTTATAGAGTAAATCGTTGGGCGGGACGTCACAGTCCCGTTAGTCAATTACTTTTGAGTTGACATGGCTCAGGAGTGTTAATCATGTGTCCCTGTAGTTAGCTATGCCTCGAATGGTGCGCTGTATGCAATAATGCAAGTTATGGAGAAAACATCGAGCGGGACGTCACAGTCCCGTCAGTCACGAAAGGGTTAAGTCAAGTGCCTACTAGGCTACCTACTGCCTTCAAATTTCAATTCAAACAATGAGTGATCAGTGGCTTTTTATTCAGTGCTTGCAGTTGATTTATACTTTCAAACCACTCTGGAAAATAGGGTAGCATCCACTTAAGAATGGGGCCAAAGCAAGTGCTTGCAGCCACACTCAGGAAGATGTATATAAACGTGGAAATTTCCTGCGCATAAATAGTTCTTTGAAGCCCTAGGTCAGCGCAGTTCGCGCAAAACAATCTAATTATGTTTTCTTCGCGCAGGCATTTGCGCAAATCATGGTCATAGATTCCAGTCATTCCACGCTCCGCAGCACTCGGTGCGGGCCGTGGAGCCATCCGACACAGTTCTGATTTAGACAGTTTTCATCTGAATGGAATGGCAACATCGTCTGTAAGACTGTAGAATTCAAGATCAAGTAATGCTGAACGATCTTCGACTTTGAGTGTGATGTGTCCCTCTGAAGCTTTTCTCATTTTTATTAATGTTTGTTGTTCACCTATGTAATTAACTTTAATCGTTGCAATAAAAATGAAAATTTATAATTAAGATAGATTTCTTCCAGTGCCTGTGTTTTTTATGCAATTAGCACTTAATAGTGGGGCGTGAGCGCGTTGTTGCGGTCCGGTCAACAGGGGTTCACAAAAGCTATGTGAAGATTAGCTCAATCACCCTAAGATACAATACCTAGCTAAGCCTACCTCCAACCCTGAGAACAAATTTGGGACAATGAAACAGGTAATTCCCAAACAACACTATACTTAAACTAAGAACACAGTTAAGAGCCATTAGTACAAGATAATCCCGAGGGCACCAAATATCCTTCACAGGATAAGCTAGGCAACCACCCTCCAGAGGAAAATCCCTCATGGGTGACTGCAATATTCTGTCTGCGAGCCAAATAGTACAATATGGTCCAACTTTGCAGTAAACAATAATTTTAAACAGAACATCCTAACCTGCGACACAAGGGAATTAAGATTACAGTAAGATAAGCAATAGCCTAGAAG
>NW_025931574.1:115086-153572 GCF_000764305.2 Hyalella azteca
AGAACAACACCTGAAACAAATACAAGGGAAGGAAACATTCATTAATAATAACAGTCACAAAAGCCCTAAATTAAATGGAAAGAGCAAACCATATTAGGAAGCATAACCTAAAGTAAGAAATACACCAAAGTGCCAGGAATGAAGAGTAAGAACCTAATAATCTAAGATTAAGCAAGAGGAGCAATATGCTCCTCTTCAGCGTTATGGACGACAGAGTGGAAATCTAAGATTAGAGGTTCACTTAAAAAAAAGCGTTCCGCCTTAAAAAAAACATTCCAGGCAAGTGGCAACTAGAAACAGGTTTGCAGGTCGTCAGAAATTGGCCTTGGCATGAACGTTACGTCAGGCAACACAGAGAAAATCCCAATATTGTAATTTGTGCGTGTCACTCAGGGACAAGCAAGAGGAATCTACTGAAAGAAGAGTACATGTTGTGCTCAGTAGAAGTTACAAGGTCGCTACTGACACCAGTAGAGACTCATCACTCAGTCACCAATGAGCAAGGAAGATCTTGGGAAGCCTGCATAAGCTTTGCGCCCCGCATAAATGTTTCCAAGGTCGCCGGTAGAGACGCGTCACTCTCCGGTCAGCAAAGGATATCTTGAGGAGGCCTCACAATATTGCAGCCGGTAAAGGATGTACTCTTGATTCTGAAAAAAGTTCCATTAGATCTTGCCGATATACTTGAATGCAAAAGTCGCCTATATACGAGTTGATTGAGAGCACTTGATGTATTAGTTGTTCAGAGTTTGACCAGTTGATTCAGAGCACACCAAATTATTTTCTTTTACGGTCATAATTAATTTACTCCATAATTTTTTTCATTATTTCTGAAAATCATACCTGAAACTGATTTGGAAGATGTGCTAGCATCCGACTCCCAACCAGCTCAAACGAACGCGGATTTGATTGCATGCAATCAGCCTTTGTATCATATTAGTTAAACTGCACATAAAGAAAAAAATGGTCAAAATTAGCATTGTTCTATGAACGATACTTACACTCTTGTTGATAAAGCTTGCATTTTATATAGAAAAATAAACGTGATCATTGAACATAAAAATTTTTTAATTCAATGATCGTATCGAAACATCATATAACAATTAGTGGAAGTAAAGGGCTGACTATCAGAACATTACATTACAAAGCTAATTCATTCATTTTATGCAATCCTCTTTAGCAAATAGGGTAAATAATGCTAAACACGAATGCTTATTGCTTGAATTAAAAAATGACTGCCGTTAGTGAGTAATGAATGGAAAAAAGAGTCTTGCCACTCTACTTAGTCCTTACTCACTCAGAATAAACTAACAGCTCATCGGCAAGAACTACATAGGCTAGCTATGGTTTATAGTACTATTTACTCTTTACCTAATGATTATAAAAAAAACATTTATTGCACCTATTCGTTACGTCAGCTTTCAAAATGAGGATAAACTCATCGGCATTCAGAGAAACTTATCAAAGAAGAGGCAATGCACATGACACTTGACTGACTAGACTACTGGTAGTGTACTTGGAAAATTTAGCATTTAAAACTTTAGATTCTGTGAACCTCGTAATTTATACAGAGTGTACTTATCCAGTACAAACAATAATCTGAAGTTGTCCTTTTCCTTTGTAGATAATGTAGATGTAGAATATACGACATTTTTCCTGTGATTTTACTTGTTTTTCTTTTATTGATATGACATTACCATATCCATACATTACCATTTTATTTATGTGATATTATTGTATCCATGAACATGCCATTGAGCATTGACAATGACCTTGTCCACTGCAAGCTTCATATCAGCAGCCATGTAGCATTTCTTCTGTATCTGTAAGCTTACAGAGTGGTTTGTAATTTCATACCATTTTAATTGGGTTAAGTGAATTTACTATAAAAAAGATTGTGAAAAACACCCTGAAACAGAAAGGAATATTCTAGTTACAACCATTATATTTTTTGGATAAATAAATCATAGTTTAGGTCAATTGCCCTCCAACATGTTGCCCGGTGCACAATTCTATCTATGACATTCTCTGCCCAATTTTGTCATGACCACTAACACATTAAATTTTTGTTGAGTGAAATTTTTTTTGCTGAGCAAGGTAAATATAATCAAAATTTTTTGTTATTAATCAATTTTTTTGTTAACTGGAGCCTTTACTAATCAAGGTTCTACTGTAAATGCATTTTTAGGAGTGTCCCTTATTACCCCGTTGTGTGGAAATGGCTGCCATTTTTCTTGAAATGAGATATGCAAATTCTGTCAATCACTTTTTTAAGCCAACACCTGTGTGCAACTTCTATTTAAGTAAAACTATTTGATATGGTGAATATTTATTTGCTACAGACCTTTGCAGAGGCACGTTTCCAAAATCTCACTTTTCACACTTTTTTTCTGGGATTTTTTAGAGGTATTAAATATATGATTTCTTAACTTGCTTTATGCTACATAGCTAGTAGAAATGTTGAACTTTAGGCCACTATTTTTAGTTTTGCAATATTTTGATTAGTTTAGCTGCTACAACATTTTCTATGAAATGTGGGACAACTGTCCCAATTTACCCTGCCCGTCCCTTATTACCCCATTTGACGGTATGTGCTGTAGCAAAGGTAATGCCGAGAGCTTGGACTGCAGTCAAAGCCTGAAAAAGCATCAAGTGGTGAACTAAAGCTACCTAAGACTGAAAAATATGACTTAAATCTTAGTAGGGCTAACCCTTATGGGCTAACAAACATATTTATCAAGCACTGCAGAAATTTTTATATCTAGCAGGCACATGTCCAAACATAGTCACTTCCATCTCTAAGCATTGGCAGGTGTATGCACATATATGATCACACTATTTTTTGCAATATAATTTCACCATCTTGCATTTGCTTCTAGCAAATGGTATCGTAATAAGTCAATAAAACAAGTTTTTAACTATGATACTCGCAACTATCATGGCCTTACCTACAGTATTTTTTTCAGCTAGAGCTGCTAAAGCGACTACAAAGAGGGCCCAAAATGCTGTTTTTGCCATGTCTCCAGAGTTATTAGTTTTTAAGTCGGCTCTTATAGATGCAAGACTGCGCCGGAGTGCTATGTTATTCATGACATAACTCATAAACAATCTGTGATTGGTTTGAGCTTGTTGGCAGGCTGTCCAAAGCAATGTGGGTGATGTGGAGGGCTTTTTTTATGCCCATTTTAATTACCATTTATGGTAACTTATCCACAAAAGGGTTAATTGCAAACAAAATAATGTAAAAATCTGTGATTGTTTCAGACACAGTACATCCATAATACCTACTTGTATTCTAAATTTCAAGCATATCCGTTCAGCATTGAAGGAGTTATGAGTGGTTCAGTTGCCTGAAACCTGTGTTTTTAGTGCATTTTCTCATGGAGTTGGGCGCATTTTCTCATTTAGTTGCCTAAAACCTGTGTTTTTAGCGCATTTTCTCTTTTTAGCGTATTCTCTCTCTGGCAAGCACTATTGTGCTTGCCCCGTCCGTCTGTCAATCTGTCTGTCTGTCCGTCCATGACTCCACGTTTTTGTTGACAAGAAAATGCGCGCTCTGTCACTCACTGCAGTGAGTATCGAGTTATATTTTTTTTAATTGGAAACAAAGTAAGGTAAAAATCTGTAACTGTCTCAGGTACAGTGCATTGAAAATAGGTACATATATTTCAAATTTAAAACATATCTGTTCAGTATAGAAGGAGTTATAAGTGGTTTTGTTGTGAATTTGAGTCCGCAGGCAAGTTTGTAGCATCTGAAATAGACACGAGGTATTTTAGGTCCATCCAGAGGTGCCTGAGAGATGATATTAAAATGAAGGTGTAAGACACTTGCAAGTTTTATAACAAGATTGAGAATAAATAATAAATGATTATAATAATAATAATAAATAAATAATACTTGTACTAGTAGTACCGCATCACAGAACACAATTGCTGCTGATTTACGGCTGCCATCCCTAGCCTTGGCTAACTAGCACCTGACGAGTTTCATTTATGAGTTGACCAGGAGGTATGTGCAAGTAAACAATATCTTTGTGACAATCAAGTTTTTGTGGCCAGTCAATTATATGCAATTAACTCCAAAACTTTACAATATGAACTGAATGGGAAGGCACTGTCTCATCACACATGATCACTGGCACACTGAACACTGATGACTGAAGGTATATACGATGCGGCCATTGCAATCCGAATGGCGTTGGACATAGAAATTGTGTTTTTTTTTACTTCTAGAAATCACTGTGTAACTAGCTGCAAAGCTCTGAAATTTGGAGACCATGCTCTAAGAACTGTAATCTTGATTTCATATTATCTTTCATTAAATGCCCAATATGATATCAAGGTTTATTTGCAGCACAAAGTGCCTTTGCAAAGCAAGTAGACAAAAGAAATTTATAAAAAAAGGATGGGGGTATCATAATTCAATTTTTTTTTTGTTTCCAAACACACTTCAATCAAATTAAGCTATCAGTTGGGCAGGACTTGTTAAAATGAAATTCCTCCTGTGCACTGAAGCAAAAACTGTCTCTGCCATTTTGGTAACTTTGTTGTGATGCATCTTAGTTTGTGCACATACATACCTACTCTTTGCATTATTGATTTCTGCCTGTAGGTGTATATATATATATATACATTTTTTTCAGGTTATTATGAAAATGCTAAGCTTTCATAGAATATTTTTGGATAGCAAATGTGGATACAGAAAAACTTGTTTCAAATATATACCGTATGTAATTATGCTTGACTTATAATTATTTTTATAATATATTGTAAATTTTTGTTTCAGATTTAAAGTTGGATAAGTTGATTTATAGCTGGCATATTTATATATATGCAAATTCTGCAGTATCGACAGGTGTAAGAAGTTTAGGGAACATGATCCTTTGGTTCTTACAGTCCCAATATCTAATTGACATTACCAACTTCTCTGTGTTTTCTCCACCGGCGACTTGTCTCGCAGCTGGCTAGTAAATAATAAGCATTGCCTGGAAAATGTCATCTTCTCTACACTTGGAGCTCTCTAATGCCAACATGGTTCTCTCCAACACCAATACTATGTCCAATGTTGACACCATGGAGTGCAAAGTAAATATGACATGCAGTAATTTAGACAATCCTGCTAAGATTGGGCCTGATTCTACTTGTAAGAACCCATGCATAAATTCCAATATTTCTAATTTTAGAAGTGTCAAAATTGATCAAAATTTTGCTTCTAGCAGTATCAAGCCAATCAGTTTCTCTAGCATACTCCTCAATAAGTCATCAACTGCCGCCTCACCAGTCCTCAACTCAAATAGTCAAAATTCCATTTTGGTGAATTCCAAAAGCCAATCTGTCAATAAAATTATTTCTAATGGTACTTTAAACTCTGTAAACTTGGAAGAATTTTCACAAGTACCTCCATCACCAACTCCTAAGACAAGCAAGAACAGTATTCAAGGAACAAGAGCTATCAAGAAGATTAGAGAGCCAATTAAGCTTTTTACTGCTGCTGTTGTCAAGACACCAACTCAAACTATAAAACCAGCTTTGAAAAATGATGAAATTTTAGCTCAACATAATCCTGATGATGCAAGTCATGAACAGTCTCCAAAAATAAAATTTATGTCAAAAAGTGTACCTGTGACCAAGATACAGACTTCCAGCACTCCCACCAATTTTAATTTAAAATCAATAAGGATTCATCTGAACAGAGAAAATGCTCAAAATG
Source organism: Hyalella azteca (assembly GCF_000764305.2). Taxonomy (NCBI): domain Eukaryota; kingdom Metazoa; phylum Arthropoda; class Malacostraca; order Amphipoda; family Hyalellidae; genus Hyalella; species Hyalella azteca. The sequence continues at coordinate 120,799 of NW_025931574.1, forward strand.
CAACAAGGCTCAAATCAAACTCTAAAGAAGCCCCTAGTACTGCTCTGAGAAATAATAATGAAACATCAACTCTGTCAAGCAACTTGTCTTCAACAGCTTTATCTCATGTACCTTCTCTAACTCCTGCCAATACTTCTAAAAATGCTTCAGTAGTGCCATCATCTACATTCACTTTGGAGCTGGTGGACAAAATTATTTTGCAGTCATCTCCATTACAAACTCTTGTCCAACCAGAACAAAAAATGGCAATATCTAAAGAACAGAAGTGCAAAAAAGTTAAACTCATCAGATCTTCAAGTTTTGTGCTTTCAAATGATATGCCACCTGCTAAAAGATTAACAACTTCTCATAATGTTGGTGTTAAAATGGTAAATGATTCTTCTATTTCTAATTTGAATCAAGAAAAAACAATTAAAGCTACAGAATTTCCCAACAGCAGCTCCAGAGACAAGGAAGTGCGTACAGCAAAGACGGGAGCTACCAAGAATGAAATTATTTTACAGAGAAGCAATAAAATTTTGAAAGAACCTGCTTCTGAACAAAAAGATAATTCAGTTTTGAAAAAACCTGCAAATAATACATCAGGAGAAAATGATCTTCTAAAACCGGCTCTAATTGTCTCAGAGCAATTGGTGCAAGTGTCAGGCTCTACAAACAAAGCAGCAGATATTAAGTCTAAAATTCACAAGAATAAAAGTAAACAATGCATTGTAACTTCAACACCATTTATTGCATCTAATTGTGACCAAAAAGCTACTACAATAAATGTTGGTCAATTTATTAATCCTGGAAACTTGAAATCTACAATGAAATGTCACTCTGAACAAAATGACTCTGTGAGAATTGAGCAGTTCAGTACAGCCAGTATCAAAGATACATGTGTAACACTGAAAAGAAAGCTTCCAATTAGTGAAGATTCATGCTTGAAAAATGAAGAAAAATCTGACTGCAATGACTCCTTGTACAATGAATTTGTGGATCAAAGTCTACAAGTTTCTGATGACAAAATATTAATGGATCAAAACCTTGAAAGTAATAATAAATTTTTCAAAAGGGCTCCTACTTCAGAACAAGAACACCATGCAACTGGTCAAAATCAGAACAGAGTTTGTAAAACGTCATGTACAACAAATAATAATCAATGCAGTAAATTGATTGAAAATCCCAGTACTACAAATGAGATGCAAGCACAATTATCCAGCACTAAAGATCAACTGGAAGAAAATAGGATGAAATATGACAGCTTCAAAATTTTACCTGAAAAAGCGCAAGAATTCTTTAAAAACTACAAAACCGTTGGTGATCTAGCAAAAAATAATATCAATGCTGATTTCAAAGTGTTGACTACTATAAAACTTATAGAAGATGCAATCAGCTCCAACATTGCTGAATGCCAAAAAGTCAAATCACCAGAAATAAAATTATTGTCAGATAATAAAGTGAAAAGTTCATTGAAGTCCAAAGAATTTCCACTTCCCAAGTCCTGGATTTCCCAGCATTCAAACTCTGTGACTGTCTTCAACTCAACCTCTTCTAATTGCACAGATTTTGACTATATTTGCTCACCCAAGACACTTTTGGGTTCATCTGTTGCTGCTTTTGATGCCTCACTTAAGCAAACTTTACTGGAGCCATCTGAGGTCACAGACCATAAGCCAGAAACTGTAACCGAGAATAAAGATGAAGTAGACTTTGAGCAACTGCAGACCAGTGAAGCTGTGCATGGAAAACCATTATTACCTGAAGTAGATGAAGTAAGTAGATTACCTGAAGTAGACGATGAAGAAGAAGACTGCAGTGATGTGCCGCACCAGCCTGTGTTTGAAAAGGAAGAGGAAATTGCTGCTACCATCCACAGGAGACGCAGCAACCTCAAACGCAAATTACCCAATGATCAACCTGACGGTTTGTGTTATTTGTTAATAGTTATTATGTGCAAAATGTATAATTCATATTGAGTTAAGTTACCATCAACAGAGGTGACTTTGCCCACTGGGGGTGACTTGGGCCACACCTACAACAGAAACAAATGGCAGCAAAACAAAATAATAAAAGTTGGCCAAAGTGCCCGGTGACCAAAGTCACCCCAGTCACTTTGGTCAATGTTTATTTTATTTTATTTTTGCTGCAATCTGTTTCTGTTTTAGGTGTGGCCAAAGTTGATGGTACACATCAGCATTTTTTGTTATGTCAGATAATTGTCAGATTGTTTTCTGATGTAAATCATTGTAAAAAACTTTATTTGAAAACTCAGTAAAAAGGTCATAAATTGTTCATCATGAACTTTATTATGAAATAGTTTCACAAGAAAGGGCTTGATATTTTCCAAGTATGGTAGATTGTAAATGTTGGTCTCTTCTAATTTCAAGTTAGGCCCTCAACAAGTTGGAGCACAAAAATGTATAAATAGTTGTTTGATGATTATCATGATCAATATGTTACCAATTTTCATTTCTTTCTTTTGCTCCATTTATTTCCAATGTAATAAGGATTTGAACTTCACCTTGACAACAGAGTTATCAATAGGTATCTATATACCGATATCAATTAAGGGGACCGACTACCCTCCGGAAAAACTTCTACAGTTATTATCCAATCATCATGAAACTTCAAATACATACGTAAAATGTAAAAAAAATAACATTTTGCTTCTATGAATTTTTCGAAAAAATTGATAGAAAACGTGAAATTCATAGAAAACTGCTAAAAAGGGGTACTTTGAAAAGGGGTACTCCTCCTACAAATATCATCCTACAACATCGAGACACGTATCATTCGGTTTGTAAGGACCATACCTAAAAATTTGATGATCACTTTTCTCATTTTCCCCTTAGTTTTTTTTTATGCGCGTTTTATCCCATTTTTCTCATTTTAAACTTTTCAGGACGGCGCGACAAAGTCCTGTGCGCCTTGAAATAGGCACTCAATGTAGCATGGATACCAAACTACAGGCTTCTGTAGCTTAATCCACTCAAGGATGCTAGCAGCAACTTGTAGCGCACCTCTACTTACAATGTTAGGAGGGTAACTGAGCTAAGATGCCAGATACACCAAGATATGTAGTCTTGCCGCTCTAATTTTCTTAGGTCTATTTAGTTAAGGAACTCCACCCCCCACCCCCCATTAAAGCCCGGCCATCTGCGTCAATATTGCTGTACATGAATCGCAGTAGTATTGTTGGAAAGCTCAGAATGTCAGCTTTAAGATGAGACTAAGCATGTAACTGCAGCACAACTCAAGTAGAAACTATATTCAAAGATTTTAGCAGCTAATTACTTTATATCTAATTACTTAAAGAACTCTCCCACCCGCTTCCCTTTAAAGAGACGTCATGAACGTAAATATTGGCGTACAGCGATGGCTGTGGTACCATTGGAAAGAGCAGAATTCCAGCTTTAAGATGAGCTCAAAAACCGGAAAACGCCAAAATTGAAAATTTTAGGGTAGTCGGTCCCCTTAAAACTGCACTATCAACAACAGAGTTTGATTTTAAAAACTGCATTACTAATTTTTCTTCAGCAGTTTATTGATTTTCACTTTATGTATGATCCATATATAAATCGTCCTACTTATAAATAATATTATAATAATAATAATTGTGTCCAATAGTCTCTGAGAAACTCTAGCACTTGAGTTTGATCACTTTGATGTAAAAAATGTGAATTTATTTTATTTTTTTTTTCAGCAGGCTAGTGATTTTTATTATTTCCTATATACAATTCAAAATTTAAATCCTACAACTTATAAATATTGTACTAATAATATTATTGTGCTCCAGGCTCTCAGGAACTCTCAGCACTTGAGTTTGATGTAAAAAAAATTTGAATTTATTTAATTTTTTTTCAGTAGGTTATTGATTTTTACTATATACAATTCAGAATTTAAATTTATTATTTAAATTTTGTACTAATAATATTATTGTTCACCAGGCTCTCAGGAGCTCTCAACACCCAACACCATTCATGATGGATTGATTTTTTTTCAGCAGGTTATTGATTTTTATTATTATATACTCTTCAAAATTTAAATCCTAAGACTTATAAATATTGTACTAATAATATTCTTGTTCACCAGGCTCTCAGGAACTCCTAGCCCCCAACACCATTCCTGACGGAGTTGCTGAAGGAGGCGGAGGTCCTGCCAAGAAGCCGAGGCGAGGTATAAAGTTTGAGGGCGTCACCGTGTACTACTTCCCTCGGTCCCAGGGCTTCTCGTGTGTCCCCTCACAGGGCGGGTCTACCCTGGGCATGGGGCGACGCCACTTTCTCGTCCAGGACTTCTCCATGAACGAACATTTGGTTGAACAGCGACGCCTTCATAAGATTAACCGTCTACAGAGGATGGTTCAGGTACAGTTTAACTTGTTGACCATTTACCGTGTTGTATAGTCTTTTGGTAAGAATAGCATTGATGGTAGTTTTTGTGCACACAAAAAATGGTTAATCCCTTGTCTGCTCACAGGAGATATTCTTGCTGGCCTTATTAATATTATTGATAATATTGATTGTACTGCTAGACTATATATCGGTATCTTTAAAATCCATTGTCTAAGAATTATTCCGTATTTAAAGTTAATGACTATACTTATGTTTGAACTTTAATTTAAAGAAACTATATTTGAATATTTTAGATCAATCTCAGCTATTCTGATTAAGCTAAACTTACAATTCAATGGATTGAGAGTGGTTTTTTTAAACTCACCGTAGTTTTATTGTATGAAATTCTGAAGCATTTTATCTCTGAATGAGCAGACAATATCATGTGACTTAGTAACTTGGGAATGCAAGTTATGACATAGTCACAAATAATAGCTATTTAAAGTATATACTCCCTGGTCCAAGAAAACATGCATTAAAGTAAAATTTATGCCCAGCCATTCCAATATTTATGGTTGTATGTGTGTATAAATAATACACATTTATTGTATTTATGTTGAATATGTGAATGTGTCTTGATGTTATATTCTTTTTTCAGGATGAGCTTTGTAATGAGCTTCAGAACCACCCCAGCCAACAGCATACTAGTGTCCCCATCAGTAGCTGCACTAGTAGCAGCTGTAGTAATAGTAGTACTAGTAGCACCTGTAGTAGTAATAATAGTATTGCTGGAGCTTCTGAACAAAATATGGTTGACATCAGTGAAGGTGATACCACAAATAGCACTACTGCCACCACAGGTGCTACCAATACTATTGACACCGTAGAAAACTCTAACACTATCACCACTAGCACTACCACTACAACGAAAAATGCTGCCACCATACCCTCTAGCGCTGCCACTACACCCACAATCGCTGCCACTACAACCACTAGCACTGCCACTACACCCTCTATTGATGACACTACAACCATTAGCACTGCCACTACACCTAGCGCTGCCACTACAACCACTAGCGCTGCCACTACACACTCTAGCGCTGCCACTACACCCTTTAGCGCTGCCACTACAACCACCAGCACTACCACTACACCCACCAGCGCTGCCACTGCACCCTCTAGCGCTGCCACTACACCCACCAGCACTACCAACTCTACCGCTGCCACCACCACAAATGGCAGCAGCGATGACGACACTGAAGAAGAAGAGCTGTCAGACCTGGAGACAGATCCTGATATGTCTTATCTCAGGGTGGGTCATGATCCCATGATACTAATGGCTAATGCTTCACTGCATTACTAGTTCGTACCATTATATATTTAGTAAACAATGTTCATAGTGTATTAATTGAGTTATTATTTTAATTTATATCAGTATACATAATATTTCATATAGTATTTAAATATTTCAGTCATTTTTACTTTTCAATATTTGTCATTGAACAATATTTGATATGAGTGTTTTTTGCAGCCTCTGGCCATCCGACAGCGGCGGTCGCTGCTGCGGGACTCCGGCGTGCGGGCCATCGAGGGCCTCGAGAAGGAAGAATGTCGGGACATACGAGCGTCCCGCGAGCAGTGTGGCTGTCAGTGTAAACTATACTGCTTCCCTGACACCTGTCAGTGTATCCTGGCTGGCATCAAGTGTCAGGTGTGTGTCAGTGTAAACTATACTGCTTCCCTGACACCTGTCAGTGTATCACTCAAGTATCAACACTGATGCATGTCATTCAACAATTGACAAGCTCATTGCATACGAGTGCTGCGTCGGTGCTCTGCTTGCAAGAGATCTCAAATTTAGTACATCAATTTGTTAAGTTTATGATTATTAGTGTTTTAATTTTTTATATCCATTAAGTTTATGATAATTAGTATTTTAATTTGTGATATTCAGTCATTAAATTATTTATGTAGAGTGTTTAATTTATATCTAGTAACGAGTTGATTTTATGAGTGCTGCATCCGTGCTCTGCTTGCAAGAGATCTCGAATTTATTATATCAATTTGTTAAGTTTGTGATAATTAGTATTTTAATTTGTGATATCCAGTCATTAAATTATTTATCTAGATTGTTTAAGTTATATTTATTGTGTAATATAATTAGTTGATGGCTCGCAGGTTGACCGGCACAACTTCCCGTGCGGCTTTACATGGAGGCGCCGGTGGCTTGGATGTGATGTGTGGTGCTGTGTGGTGCTGTATGGTGCTGTATCCAGTCATTAAATTATTTATCTAAATTGTATAAGTTATATCTATTGTGTTGTGTAACAAGTTATTGCTCGCAGGTTGACCGCCATAACTTCCCGTGCGGCTGTTCCGTGCGCGGTTGTGGCAACCCACACGGCAGGATAGAGTTCAACCCCATCCGGGTCCGGACCCACTTCCTGCACACCCTCATGAGGTGAGTGACCCACTTCCTGCACACCCTCAATAAAAATAATAATAAATAATGCTGATATAAAAATAATAGTGAGTAATACTTTATTTCCCTACCTGGAGCTTTTAGATTAACTGAAGTTAAAATTTTAACTGCTATGTTGGATTAACTGAAGTTAGAATTTTACCTGCTACGTTGGATTAACTGAAGTTAAAATTTTAACTGCTACGTTGGATTAACTGAAGTTAGAATTTTACCAAATTTTTCTGCTGCAGGTTGGAAATTGAGAAGCGTCAGGCAGAGCAGCGTGCTGCGCTTGCGCAGCAGCAGCAAAGCAGGTGGTTATCTTGCCTTGGAGGAGCAGCTGCTGCAAGTGCAGCTGATGATGGTGCAGCTGATGGAGGTGCACCTGATGGAGGTGCACCTGATGGAAGTGCAGCTGATGGAAGTGCAGCTGCTATCACTAATGACATGCGTAAAATCGCGGACGGGCGACTCGTCAAAGGCGAGTTTAGCACATCATTTCATTTCTTAGTACTAAAACTTATTTGTTGTTACTAATTTCTTTGAAATGCATTAATGATAATTTTTGTATAACTATTATTTGAAACTGCTAGGAACTCTAAATTCCCAAAATGCTGAGAGATGGAAAAATGTCGGAAGAACAGGTTCGAGAAGAGCGTGACAACGCAGTTCTTCTCAATATTATACAATATTTTATTGTACATATTCAATATTCTTCTCAATTGATCTCAATATCATTAATTTTGTTATTAAAACTTCTGTGCTGTGAGCGGAAGTTGAAGCAACTGTAATTTTTATCTTATCAATATCATTAATTTTGTTATTAAAACTTCTGTGCTGTGAGCAGAAGTTGAACCAACTGCAATTCTTAACTGTTCAATATCATTAATATTGTTAGTACATTATCATTAATTTTGTTATTAAAACTTCTGTTCTGTGAGCAGAAGTTGAACCAACTGCAAGCACCCGTAGTGGGGGCGGTGTGGGAAGCTTCCCTTACCATTACCAAGCCTCCGCCCCAGACCTCCCCAGACAGGTGGGAAGATGTCGTCTGCAACCTCCTAACTGGGGTTGTAATTCTAGAGCTGAACGTGGAAACCAGAATAATGTTAAACTAAAATCCTAGAGCTAGATATGGGGATCATTATGCATGTTGTACAAGAATTCTAGAGCGAGCTAAGTATGCCAATGTAATCAGCATACATGTTGAACTAAAATTATAGAGCTCAATTTGGGAATATTTATATATTAGGCCACAGAGAAACTAAGGACCTATTAGTATGCATTACATGTCTTCACAATCCAGAGGCAGAAAAGTGTTTCAAAACACATATGTTGAACAATGTACGTGTTCTGTAGGTTTTTACCATTCAATCATGAGTTATTGAGATTGTATTCTGGTGCAATTTTTTCTTTTAAACTGACAAGCCAAATTGAGTGACTTGAGTGGAACCAGGTTGGAATTTGAAAGGGAAATGAAAATCCTGATACCGGTACATAATTTTGAATTACTCATATTGTGTTGAAAATCATGTTTAATTATTCAGGGGGTGTCATGGAAAATCTGGAAAGTCGTATATGTGTCTGGAAAATTACGAGTCGTATACGAGTGACTCGTATATGAATCACAATTTTCCAGACTCGTATATGACTCATAATTTTCCAGACTCCTATACAACTTTCCAGGTTTTCCATGACCAGTATGCACTTTGATTATTTGAAGTATTTTTAGTTGCAAACGAGTATTAACAAAATAAGTATCATTCAATTTTTTCAGGCTTGTTGGTTGGAGAGTTCAAGTGCTGCTGCGGGATCAACGTTTGCAGGTGGATCTTGCGGTCAGTTCATGCCATTGTTTTTATTCATAATTTTTTTATTGTAATGTAACATTGCTAGTAGATTTTTCCTCATGATTTACATATAGCATCAAACTAAACCACCCGGAAAGAAATTGAATGTAAGATGTTGAGTACTTTAGTGTTGCCAGGTATAGGAAACTTCAAGAACCTGTTTATCTTCGCCTTTTAAATTGGGGATCACAATACCTAAGTTTGATCACAGAAAATAAGTTTGGATCACAGTAGCAAATGGGTTGAAACATTCACATCAGGTAAAACTTCACTTGAAACCCCAATATCAACAAGTTTTCTACAGAAGCAGTTCTCGTTACCAGAAACTGCAGTTCCTGGTAACTGATGTGTACTTAGGCTGCTACGTGTACGTAGGCCATAACGTGTACTCAGGCCGCTACGTGTACTTAGGCCACTGTGTACGTAGGCCGTTACGTGTACATAGGCCATAACGTGTACTTTGGCCGTAACCTGTACTTTGGCCGTAATGTGTACTTTGTCCGTAATGTGTACTTTGTCCGTAACGTGTACTTTGGCCATAACATGTACCTTGTCCGTAACGTGTACTTTGTCCGTAACGTGTACTTGAGCTATAACGTGTACTTGGGCCGTAATGTGTACTTTGTCCGTAACGTGTACTTGGGCCGTAACGTGTACTTTGTCCGTAATGTGTACTTGGGCCGTAACGTGTACTTTGTCCATAACGTGTACTTGAGCCGTAACGTGTACTTGGGCCGTAATGTGTACTTAGGCCATTACGTCTACTTAAGCAGTAACATGTACTTAGGCCGCTACGTGCACTTAGGCCGCTACGTGTACTTAGGCCGTTACGTGTACTTAGGCCATCACGTGTACTTAGGCTGCTACATGTACTTAGGCCGCTACGTTTACTTAGGCCGCTACGTGTACCCTTACAAGATTCAATAGTACAGCCATATGCACGTTGCTGCAAATAACATTAGCAAAGGTTAATATATACATAAACAAAATATTGATAGTAATTATTTTGTGCAGATTTCCAGCCGCTAGACACTTTTGGTAGCTCCCCGGGGGCTGTGTGGGGGACCAGTGGGGGAAGCATGTTTGGGGAGAGTCCATTCTGCGGCATGACGCTCCCCCTCATGACGCCCCCACTTGATGATCCATCCGCCCCCCTGAACCAGTTAGTCCCCCAGCAGCAGTCCCCCCTGAACCAGTTAGTCCCCCAGCAGCGGTTCTATCCCTCTGCACTTGACAGCAATTCTGCTGGTGAGTGGATGAAATTGTTGCGTATTTGCTCGTTGTATAATAAAATTGATATTCACATTTTTTATGCCTTTTGAACTAATTATTAAAATTTATTCAAAATTGTTTCAAGTGAAGTTATTCATCGTGTGTTATACCCTCTGTTTATTTGGGTGTTATACCTCTATTTGTGTGAGGTATACCTCCCTATGAAGTTGTGTGTGTTGAGATTAGCTTGTGCACAAATATTTCTTGTTGTTTTTGTTGGCTTTGTTGTGATTGTTTCCACCCATGCAGGGATTGCGTGTGATCAACACCCGCTGTTGGCACCTGATCAACACCCGCTGTTGGCACCTGACCAACACCCGCTGTTGGCACCTGATCAACATCCGCTGTTGGCACCTGATCAACACCTGCTGTTGGCATCAAATCAACATCAACTGATGACTAATGCAGACTTCAATGTTGATTTCTCATCAAGTTCAAGGCAGCAGAATTCTTCTTCAGTGACTGAAATTCCCCACGTCGGCTGCATGTCTTCCCCAGAATTTGTTTTGGATTATCCTGGAGCAAAATTTGGTGCTGCATTCCATATGGACAGATTGTCTGATGATAGGCACCATATGGACAGATTGTCTGATGACAGGCACCATATGGACAGATTGTCTGATGACAGGCACCATATGGACAGATTGTCTGATAGGCATCATATAGACAGATTGTCTGATGATAGGCACCATATGGACAGATTGTCTGATGTTAGACACCACATGGACAGATTGTCTGATGACAGGCACCATATGGACAGATTGTCTGATGATAGGGAGAACAGTGCGGGAGTATCAATGGGTGACTGTATATGCAAATCATCCTATCGTGATCTAGGTTATCATTCAGTGGCTGATGAGCCCACGGCTTCTGTTGAACCCATGAATTCTTTTGACCACATGACTCCTTTTACCTGCCTCTCGCCCGGTGAACCTTTCGAAGGGTTCCACAAACCTACGAGTAAAAGTTACGATCTTGAGTTTGGGTTTCCGGATGGAAGTGGGACTTCATTATCATCAATGGAGCATGTGGGTGAAATGATTGACAATGCGGGTGAAATGATTAACAGACCATCTGGACAAACTTTCAACTCTGGTTGCGATAGCGACAAACATACAAAAGCTTCTGTCTCTGAAGCACATTACAATTTTAATTTTTCATCGAGGCTCAAAGAAAATCAGTCATTGTTGTGCACAACAGAAAGAGAAATTCACCCTGAAAGAAATTTACCATCTGAGTTTATATTGAATGGAAATTCTGGGTCAAAAGAAAAAAATAAAACAAGACAGTCAAACGAAAACTCAACTTGTATTACTGTAGAAACTCGTAAATTGTTACCGTCAACTGCAGAAACAACAGTTAACTTACTTGACGAATTTAATAATGGAAATAAATTTGTGATTGAAACTTCAGTTTCATCAAGCGTTAGTTTGGTTGATATGTCTGTCACTTCTGCTACCGTCTCTTCTGTGCCGTCATCTGTCTCTTCTGTGCCGTCATCTGTCTCTTCTGTGCCAGCATCTGTCTCTTCTGTACCGTCATCTGTCTCTTCTGTACCGTCATCTGTCTCTTCTGTACCGTCATCTGTCTCTGTACCGTCATCTGTCTCTTCTGTGCCAGCATCTGTCTCTTCTGTGCCGTCATCTGTCTCTTCTGTGCCGGCATCTGTCTCTTCTGTGCCGGCATCTGTCTCTTCTGTGCCGGCATCTGTCTCTTCTGTGCCGTCATCTGTCTCTTCTGTGCCGGCATCGGTCTCTTCTGTGCCGGCATCTGTCTCTTCTGTGCCGTCATCTGTCTCTTCTGTGCCGTCATCTGTCTCTTCCAAAGAAAATTGCACGGATTTCGTTGACAAGTCATTTTGTGAGCCTGTCTCGGCTTGAGAATTATCCCTATATTCCTCTTTGTTAGCTCACTTACTGTATTTAGTTAATTCAATATTAATTATACAATTTTCTTTTGGAAAACTTGCTTCATGTAACTACGACGTATCTTTTAAGTCAAACAAACAAACTGTAATAAGTCTAATGTAAGAGAATTATATGTACTATCGGACTAATGTATAGTTAGTGTATATCTTGTATTGTATAGTGTACCATGTGTTAGTTAGCTCTTCTGTGTGTAATTGTCTAGACGAACCTTGAAATTTTCTGCATAGTATCTGCATTTTTTCCAATTTGTGATGTGCGACTTTCAAATCTTCCTTCAAAAGAATTTATCTTGGAATACTTTTTTAGGATTAATATTTGGCTCGCTACTAATGATGGGGGATCTTTAGTCCCGATGATTACCATAAATAATAATTGTCTTGTTGCTTGTGTTCTTAGAGTTGATGTGACCACGCTGTTTGTTCTAGAACAGCGATTGTCAGTTGTTCTAAAATAGAACAGCTTTTCAAGGTTTCAGTTCAGCTTCAGTTGTTAATGAAGTTTGCTATGACCTGATTACTTGTAAACGTTGAAGTTACGTTACATTCTAAATTACTTTGTTACGTTACTTACATTCAGTGTATAAATTGTATTACTGTATTGCTTACGATCTTTGAATATATGAAGGTTCCAGTTTAACTTGTCGCTGTTATCTGGATATGAGCTCGAGGTCATGTCCTCATGACCAACTCATGGCTGAATTTTCATGTTAACATGATCAACATTAGGACAAAAATATTCATGTCAACGTTACCGACATAGACTAAATTTTCCAGTGGCAAAAGTAGTAATCGTGCTAGGTTATTTGAAGGAAACGGTAATTATTTAAGCTATACGCCCTCAATTTCTGTACTCTTTTTGAAAAATATTGTGGTCGATATAAATCAGTATGTGATGTAGTGATTTCACCTCGATAATTATATAAAATATCTCTTAAAATGACAAGTTATAAATTAACGCTTTACTGATAGTTTTTAAGTAATTCTTCATACAATAATTTGTATAGTTCGTGTTATCTATTGGAATGTTTTTATCTAATTCGTGATTCTGTAAGGGGAATTTTTAATTTCTTTTGTTGAAAGGCCCAGTTGTAGAATATACCTATATAAAAATGTCGAGTATATAAAAATGAAATTTAAAAACGTTGACGTTTACTCATCTCACTTAAAGCCTTTTCTTATTTCTTATTTTGCTGTCAACAATTCTTGTGTCGTCAAATCAACATAATCATGAAGGATGTCTATGCACCTTTTCATAAGTTATAGTATGATTTAAAAATGCCATTCTGTTCTGCTCTGTACTACATTATCACTATTATATATTCGTTACTATATATATTATATATAATATCGATACATATATTCGTTATATAATCGTGTACTAAATTCACTCGAATTTTAGAATAGATTCTCACATGGTAAAAGTAAAGAACAAATGTTAACTTTTTCATGTTAAGAAAAGTCGACGATTGAAACGCACTTTACTACTTCCGTAGAAATAATACAGGAAGTACAGTTCTGTTCTAATTTGTACATATCACAGATGAAATCTAACTTAAGAATACCTTTCTTCACATCGCAGAAAAGCTGCTAACTTTGAACTCGAGTTTCATATCCTTAAAATAAGCATGAATAGCAATTCTGAATGATAGACCAAGCAATAATTGAATTCATGTCAATACAGCCATATTGACATTAGATTTCACACCTGCCAGAAATTGTATAAATAAAATGCCCAACTGGTGTATGAATGAAAGATGTTAGTGGCATCTACATGTATGGAAGTACATACATAATTCTATTATGCCTAGCTAATTATTAATCGCCCACAATGAAATCATTTCTGAATTTATATCATTTAAACGGCTTTAGTCTTACCTTGAGCTATGTTGTGATAACTGCGATGGACTTGACCTATCAACCCCTACCTGACAACTTGACCTATCAACCCCTACCTGACAACTTGACCTATCAACCCCTACCTGGCAACTTNACAACTTGACCTGACAACATGACAGCCAATACGTAATAGCCTGAAACATCACCTAACCACTTGATCATGTATATGACATACATGGCAGCCATTACTTAATAGACTTAAACATCACCTAACCACTTGATCATGTATGACATGACCCGACATGAAGTCATGCAGAGCCCTCATGCAGGCATAATGTTCAGTGTAGCCCCCAGCCCTAGCAGCAGGACCAGGTTGTCGTACGTGTTGCAGGTAACCTGCAGGAGCGAGGTCCTCCCATGCGGGTAGAGGCAGGTGGGGGGCCAGCATAGGGGGCTCGTACACGTACGGCTTCGCCTGCACAAAATAACCTCGTCATATTTTATCACACAAACATTATATAATTTATTTCGGTTAGCACAAAAAAAATGATGGAAAGCAGGATAAATAACAGATCCTGATAAACTGTCGCCCCAGCCTCAAAGTGACGGCGCCTTACAAAATAACCTCATGAAATTAAATATTTTATCACAAATTGCACTAAATAACATCATCATATTTTATCACACAAACATAACATATTTTTTCGGTTAGCACAAAAAAACGGATGACAAATAGGATAAATAACAGGTCCTGATAAAACAGATAAAGTAACAGGTCCTGATAAAACAGATAAAGTAACAGGTCCTGATAAAACAGATGAAGTAACAGGTCCTGATAAAACGGATGAAGTAACAGGTCCTGATAAAACAGATAAAGTGACAGGTCCTGATAAAACAGATAAAGTAGAGGGATGAGGGGAGGTGTGAGGGATGAGGGGGAGGTGTGAGGGATGAGGGGAGGTGTGAGGGATGAGGGGAGGTGTGAGGGATGAGGGGGAGGTGTTAGGGATGAGGGATGAGGGAAATTATAGAGGGAAAGCCCGAGGGTGGAAAAGATCGAAGCTGAAGGAGGAATGCCAAACTCTCGCATGACGCGTCAAATCAGGACGTTGAGAGATCAGTGATAATGATGAACAATAAACATTAACAAGATAATATAATAAATACAATGAAATGCATCATCAGAGTTTTTTTGGAGATATTCTCAAGAACAACATCACAAATATTTACATATATGCAGTTAAGCTCTTTAAATGCAGATTATATTCCTTACTTGTTATGTTGAGTCAACGTCATTTGTCTGGTGAAAAGCTGGCAGTACTAATGACATTTATAGAACATGATAGATCAAAATTCATGGAACATGACACCTTGACACTCCCCAAACATGCTACCTCAACACTCCCCAAACATGCTCCCTAATAACAGCAAATCACCTTCAACAACGAAGCATTTCTATTGCTCTTGTTCATGTCGTTTATTCTCTGCATTTCCTTCCTTATCTCCTGCTCCCTCTGCAGCGCCTGCAGCTTCTCCTCCTCGATGATGCGCTCCAGCTGCTCGTCTGCTGCGCTCCTGCCACACAGCAGTGAGTTGTGAGGGAGTGAGTTGTGAGTAACTAGTGAATGAGTAGTGATATAATAGGGAGTGAGTAACTAGTGAGTGAGTAGTGATATAATAGGGAGTGAGTAGTGAGTAACTAGTGAGTGCGTAGTAAGAGAGTTAGTGAGTAGTGAGTGAGTAGAGATTGAGTAGAGATTGAGTAGGGAGTGAGTGAGTTATGCGAGTAAGATAAGAGTGAAGGTAGAGCGCATAAAATGAAACCTAAGAGTTAGGTAAAGCATGAGTAAAATTGAAATTAAGGTGAAGAATGCGTAAAAGGACAACCAAGACGGAGCATAAGTAAAGTAAAGAGTAAGGTGATGTGTGCGAATAAAATGAATAGTGAACTGAAGTCCAAAAATACAGTGGAATACCAGAGAAAAACAAAGAGCATGGTGATAAGTTCATGAATTAGCACGTGAATAGTGCAGTAGAGCGTTCATACATTCTCACTATGAAGATCACAAAAAGAACAGGCGCATAAATGAGAATGGCAGGCTCTGCACGCACGCATTAAATGACTGATTACAGGCAAGCAATGCTTGCATTCATGCAATGAATGCAAGCATGCATTTCATGAATGCAATGAGTGTACCGACAGCTTGGATTCAGAAGGCGTGGGTTCAATTCTTAGCATTGCAGGACAATTTAAAATCGACCCACTAGCGTGACCGTGGACGGTTACATCCAGCACACACCGAACGATGAAAAAAGGAGGCTCAAGACTCATAATGAACATACTTATGAGGTAAAACTTACTTCCTCAAGTAATTCTTCTTAATTTCCTCCTTATGGGATCGTTCATAAGCCTCGAGTTTCTTCTCAGTCTCGGTCCTGTTGATGTCGTGGGCGAGACTGTAGACAATGTGTTCAACCTCCTCGAGATAATCATCGTAGTCTGCGGGCGTCTCGAAGTCTTCTTCTATTTTGTTGTACACTCGCGCCACCTGATCACGTGATGAATTTTGATGAATAAATTTGAAATGAAGAAGAATGAAAATAGATTAGAAAATTTTAATGAAAATTCTGTTCTTGCTGCACCAATTCACTATTACCACCTAGATTACCTTTACTATGGTATTATCATTTCTACATGTACTAATGAACAGGGAAAAAATAAAAAAATTTCTCAGCATTCCTTTATTCATGGATTAAGCAAATTTGAATGAAACAAAGAGAGATTGCCGACTTTGTTTCCACCAGTGAATAAAAAATAAAAATATATATTTAAATTATTAATAAAAAATTAATTAAAAATCAAATAAGAAACTATTGCAATTAAAATTTTTGTAACTGGAAAATAATCATCTAATTAGAGTTTAACAGATTGATCAATCCCTAACAACAGATTGATTTTCAATATGACTACCAAATAGCAATACTAAATCATGAGAGGCATGTGAACAGATGTAGGATGGTGTTTTCTAATTAAATATTAAAAATTACAAGGAGCCTGTAAAAATGACTATTAAGAAGTTATTACCCATTAAAAAGTTTTAATGACTATTAAGAATTTATTATTAATCTAATCATAATTCATAATTAACTAACGTTAAAAGCAATACTACTGCTTCAAGATGAATAATAATAATTGGTCTCTACTGCCTAGCTTTAGCTGTTGCTCCCATGGTGACCCACACTACACGTCTACTAGGGTGACTAGGTGTCACCCTACACTCACCCTCCCCCTGGATGTCACTTGACACTCACCCTCCCCAAGATGTCACCCTACACTCACTCACCCTTACCCACTTCCTGAAAGTGTGCTATATATATTTGCTTCCCTCAGGATCTTACCCTTTACCAGATGTCACCCAACACTCACCCTTCCCAAGATGTCACCCTACACTCACCCTTCCCAAGATGTCACCCTACACTACTCCCCCTCCCCCTGTAAGTCACCCTACACTCACCCTTCCCTGTAAGTCACCCTACACTCACCCTTCCCTGGAAGTCACCTCACACTCACCCTCCGTCGGATATCAATCTCCTTCTCCACAAGCGGGTCCTCAAAAACCTGTACCCGGAACTTGGAGCGCTTCAGCACCATTTCACACTCCGGACATTGCCCCGACTCTGAAAAATATCAAATTCATCACTAATCTTGCTTAAATTCAAGATTGCATAAACAAACAACTACGCAATTGTCTATCTTGTTGGTTGTGGTTGCTTCATAAGATTATATTAGGTAATTTTCTGTATATTAATAAATCTAATTTGGCTCAAGATTTTGGCCCAACAAAAATTGTGGTAAACAACATATACTTTCAATGGCATAGTTCATTTTTTCTCTCAACAAAATTATACAAAATAATTTTACATAAGCTTTAATCTCATATCCTAGTTTATTCACATGCACAAAACTCCATTAATTTGGGATTATGATAATAATTTTATAATAGCCTGCTGTAATTATAACACAAAAATTTTGGTATAGATGATAATATTTAACCCTTTCATGGGTAAGTTGCCATATATGATCACTTGAAATCGCGTCACAAAAAGCCTCACCACGGCTTCCTGTTTGTTTTTGAGGCATCCTTATAATGCCTCAGTCAATCACTAATTATCTGACCATCGTTCTATCTATAGCATCACCAGCTGCAAAGTCTACAAATTTAAATATGAGCATTTAAATGAAGGTTTTGACTCGGACAATGGAACTGAAGCTCTTTCCGCATTTTCTTCAAAAGGTGGAAGTATCAATATATATATTTATTTATTTTGGCAACTTGATTAAATTTAATTAAATTAAATTTTTATGTTTCTAATTTTTCATTTGCATAAACTGAATTTTAACTATAAAGAAAAATTTTGTGTACTGATTGCATTTATTGAATTCTTCAAGTGCAATTTACACCTTCAATAGGAAAAATTTGCAAAAATTCATAGAAATAAATATATTGTACAATACTTACTTTTTTGAAATGGTTTCTGAAATTTTAATTTCTGGATATTTTAATTTCTGGATATTTCAATGCTTGCCTGCTAAAGGGTTAAGAAGCAGTAGCACAATTCTTTTACAGTAAACCAGATATATTAGGTCATATCAAAATGGCAAAAAGGAAGTAATACCAAGTACTATATAGTAATTATACTAGCATAGTTCTCAATGTAGAGTGAGAGATTATTTCTAACTGATCAAGAATTTCAAGCTTTGTTTAGAGCTCATTATGCAAAGGCTTGGCAAAGACAGCAAAGAATGACTTGACTAATTTTACATTTCCAATATCTTGCCTGGTTCTGGTATAGTGACAAAAGCTTCAAAACTTAACTCTACTACAATTTTTACTGGAATCTCAATTTGGTCTCATTGAGCCAAGAATTTAGTGTCTTTAGAAATTGACACTGTTAGGTACATATTCATAAATAAAGTTGCTTTAGTTAAACTCTGCTTCCCTTGACAATATAATCTTATTTAGAAGTTAATTCATATTTATGTGTAGGAAAAATGATATCAAATGCAAAGTACTCACATTCAACAGTGAGTGTCTTGATGCAGTTGTCCAAGTGACAACTTTATGGCAGCTTAACATGCTTATTTTTAATCTTATAGGATAATCTTTTCAGCAATCTTATAGGCTATAGAGCTAAATATTAGTTTTCAGTTAAAATAATTAGGTACCTTTTGACAGACTTCCAACCAACAGTTATGAGGACACCTTGCAATAACATACCAGGTTTTTTGTAAAAAACTCCATCAGGAGTTTTTGGGTATAGTTGTGACATAGTAAAAACATGCCAAAACATGTCTACTTCCAAAAAGTGTCTTGAAGCAGCTATTGCATGACATAGTCATGCTAAGTACTGACCTTCAATAAAGAGGGTCCTGACCCTTAATAAAGAGCATACTGACCCTTAATAAAGAGCGTATACTGACCTTTAATAAAGAGCATACTGACCCTTAATAAAGAGTGTATACTGACCTTTAATAAAGAGCATACTGACCTTTAATAAAGAGCGTATACTGACCTTTAATAAAGAGCATACTGACCCTTAATAAAGAGTGTATACTGACCTTTAATAAAGAGCGTATACTGACCTTTAATAAAGAGCGTACTGACCTTTAACAAAGAGCGTCCTGACCTTTAATAAAGAGCATACTGACCTTTAATAAAGAGCGTCCTGACACAGTTGTCACAAAGGGCATGACCACACGTGTTGACCATGAGTTTCATCTGAGGGTTGCGGTACTTGGTGGTCTTGCACGCTGGGCATTCCACCTCATATGAATGATCGGACTTTCCATTGCTAGACATTGCTGCAAATTTTGCTGTTAATTCTTCAAAGTCAAACACTAGACTTGAGAATATGAAAAATATCTTCTACTTGTGAATTTATTGCAACAGCAAGAATCTGGAAATTATAATTTGATTAATTAAAAATTTTACTTCCTCAGAAGTTTTGCAATTTGCACTGTGAAACAAAAGAAGTGTGGGTATTGAATTTTATTCTTTAATAGGAACATTTTTAATCCCACCCTTTATCATATATCTTGCTTTTAATATGGTTTTTGCTCCAACAACTTCCATCTCTAACATAATCT
Source organism: Hyalella azteca (assembly GCF_000764305.2). NCBI lineage: Eukaryota > Metazoa > Arthropoda > Malacostraca > Amphipoda > Hyalellidae > Hyalella > Hyalella azteca. The sequence goes on from NW_025931574.1 coordinate 140,609, forward strand.
CTTATCTCAGCAAGGTCCTAGTTTTAACTCCGTAATTAGAGTCTTGATGTTAATTTATTTAGAAGATTCTGTTTCTTATTGTGTTGTTCTTGTTGACAACTTGATGGTGAAGTGGAAACTACTTCCTTTACTCTTAACATGCCTGAGAAGCAAGGTGGCTGTCTTTTTCCACTCTAAATCATGGATCATCATTAACAAGCAACTAAATAGACTATGGTTTGTAACCAGTGAACCATCCACTATTTTAAATCCTTCTGCAGGGGGTGTATCAATACGTATGCTTTCTAGGCATCACATACTAAGAGGCCATATTTGCTAAAGAAGATTGGCTCTCTTGTGCCTGGCTTTCAATAGATAATACTAAACAATAATAAGGGCAATTATCATAATTAGAAACTATTGTAGGCAAGTTTATTCAGGATATGACATGTAGCATCAAGCAAGTTAAAAAAATCATACATTTTCTACCTCTAAAAAATCCCTGAAAAAAGTGTGAAAATTGAGATTTAGTAAGAGTACCTCTGCTACAGTCTGTAGAAAAAAAAATATTCACCATATTGAACAATTTTACTCATATAAAAGTTGGTCACAGGTGTTGGCTTGAAAACGTGATTGAAGGAATTTGCGTACCTATCTCATTAAAAAAAATTGTGCCCATTTCTGCGCAACAGCATTAAAAGCAATGAGCAATAAGAGAAACCCCCCCAGGGTAATAAGGACAAGGTCGTTGTCAATGCTCAATGGCATATTCATGGATACAGCAATATCACATCAATAATACAGTAATGTATGGATATAGTAATATCATATCAATAAAGCAAATAAAAATAAAAATCACAGAAAATGTCATTTAATCTACTTCTACATCAGCTACAAAAGAAGAGGACTTCAGATTACTGTTAGTAATGGATGAGTACACTATGCACTCTTCCAAAATTTTAAAATAAAGTTTTATTTCAAGTGTTCCTTATTGCCCATCCCCAGGGGTAATTTGAGATGCTTTTTTTTGTGACTGGCACCTTATGAATAACATATGGAATTTTTTCAAAGATGCCATACAAAACCAAGCAGCCCTTGCAAAGACCTTTATAATGAGCCTAAACTCATTTATGAAATGTTTCATGGTAAGAAGTTATGATTGTCACTTTCTCAATCTAGATTTAAAATCACTTGTCTGCTTAAATCGCAAGTTATCTAGGAATTTAAAAGCAAAAACAATACCACAAAAATTCACCATATCTTTATAAGAGAAAACGTTTCAGAGTCCAGCTCCATTGTCAGTTCACAAAATTCAGTTCAGAAGAAGTTCAGATCTAGAAACACAAATACAACCAATTAGTAGAGTAAAAGGCACTGTTAGGTTTTAAAACGGAGAATAAATAAATAAGACATGAAATTAACGCTAGTAAACGGCCTATCTATTTACTATTTCAAGAGGAACGGAGCTAAATGCAGCATTTAGACTAGGCTTCTGCTTGAATATATATAGGGATTCTAAAATGCATAGATCAGTAACACCGGACGCAGAAGCTAGAATTTTAAAGTCATCATTGGATACAGAGGTGTTGCACTAATCAGCATGAACACGTACAGCAGAATGAGGTGGATGTGCAAGTAGGTTCCCCGTCCTATAACTCCTGCCCTTATGCTCAGCCAGCCTAGTATAGAAATTGCGTGACATCATACCAACGTAAGCTGATGCGCACTGCGCACAACTATATTTGTAAACTAGTGACAACTGCATAAGAACAGGTAGGGTATCCTTAAACCTGAAAAACAAGCTGATTCTAAAATTATTAACTAGCAACACATGAAGATTTACATCTGGAAGATATTTAGCAAATAAAACTTTTAATTCCTTTGACACAGCTTCAGATGCGGGGCCAAAGTAGGGAAAAGAACAGTAAACAACTTTCCTATTGTCACACTTGGGAACAACTGATTTTAAGCAAATTTTTTATAACAGATACGTCGATGACACCTTTCTTATTTTCAAGCATCCTTCTCATGTAAAACTTTTCTTTGATTACCTAAACTTGTAACATAATTCTATTAAATTTACCATGGAACTTGAATCGAACATTAGTTTGTCCTTTCTAGACTGCAATATTACTAAATCTAATGGCCGTTTTCAAACCTCTGTTTACAGAAAACCAACTTTCACTGGCCTAAGCACCAGCTTTTTTAGTTTTTGTTCTTTTAGATTCAAGTTAAACGGGCTTCAAACACTATTACACCGCAGCTTTCGTATATGCTCGACTTTTCATTCCATGCATTTTGAATTTGAATTTTTGCACAATATCTTCTCGCTTAATGGATTTCCTTCTGGCTTGGTGTTTACCCAGATTAAGAAATTCATGTCTAAGCGATACAGTGAAGTTGTTCCAGAACCTGATGGTAGAAGCGTTGTTTAAAGTTCTCTTCCATACTTCGGCCATGCGTCCGAAGTTATGTCAAGAGAATTAAAAGTTTTGTTTATGAAATACTTCCTGGCCATTAATCTTCATATCTTACTGGTGAATAATTTCAAAATAGGTTCGTTTTTTAGGTACAAAGATATCCTTCCTACCTATCAAGTAGAAGTAGGCAACGTGTTTGCCTCACCCGCGGGAGACACGCGGCAACAACACAATAGAAAGATTTGAAAAATTTGCATATCTAATAGGTTAAAAAATTAAAAATGTGACCCACAAAAAAAAGCTATTATTTAAAGCCTGTCAGAGTACCCCCTCCAATTTTTTTATTTTTTGGTTAAATAACTCCAGGTTTTGTTACATTGTAGTAGAACTCTTCTAGTTACATATGCAAATGACAAATTTTAGGAAAGTGTCATAGTTTGCAAATGGGGGGCACCACCCCCCAAATGGGGTAACTTAGACCATTTAATGTCAGCCCTGACGGGGTAACATAGACCGGCTTGGAAGTTAATATAAAATTACCATATATAACATATTTTATGTTTGACAGCCTATTTATGTTTTTTCTTTATGTTTCAGACTCTACAGAGTCTTATATATGGTAATTTTAACTTAATTTCCAAGCCAGTCAATATTACCCCATCAGGGCTGCCATTAGGTAGTCACATTTCCCTCATTATGGGGCGGCGCCCCCCATTTGCAAAGTATGACACTTTCCTCAAGTTTGTCATTTGCATATGTAATCAGAAGAGTTCTACTACAATGCACCAAAACCTGGAGTTATTTGGAGTTATTTTACCAATAAATATAATTGATTTTACCACCCGGTCTAAGTTACCCCAAGAGCTGGGGTAACAAAGACCACCACTTTTTTTTAAATTACATAAAGACTATGAGAGGCAGAAGCCAGACATTTATGGTGAGTGAAGCCAGAGTATAGACCTGTATTTTGCATGTTTCAATTCAAGTTTAATTTAGCTAGTAAAAAATGGCATCATTTATAAAAAAAAAGTGGTCTAAGTTACCCCATTTTACGGTATTGTTTTTGCTCTTAAATTCCTAATCTAGATTTAATATTGTTAGCCATCATAAAATTTTCAAAAGTACTTTGATGTCAGGGCCATAGCCATTCACTGAAGTTAATGCATTTAAGGACATCTCACAGTAATTGCCAATGATTTCTTAAATTTCAACAGCTCAAAAAATTGCTCAGTTGTGATCTAAGAATTTGGGTCTCTGAAGTTTGACTGCCCCAGGTGTCTGGGACAAAACTTCAGCCACTATCAGTAGCAAGGTCCTCACTCTCCTAAAATGTGTCTCCCATACCTGCAATCAATGCACCAGACACACATTAAGATTTGGTCCATGGTCATAGGAAAACCACTATTGGCCATATATTCATTGTAATTTCAGAGCAACTGCTCAGGCTCTACTGACAGCACGGTTGGTTTGCCTGGTATAATCATCCTTGACTCTCATAGAGGCACTATGAGAGCATCTTGCATGGCATATTGAAATTAAGAGCAGCGGCTGTTGTTGGAAGAGTTTTGTCTCTGCAGGTGGCAAGAGCTCTGTTCATGAACCCAATGTTTTGATCCAAAAATTTTTGTTTGAAATATTGAAAGGCTGTGAGAATTAATTTGAGAAAATTTCATATGCAAAAGCTTGAAAGTTCAAACAGACATTTGAAAAGTTTAATTAGAGTGATAAAATGTACAATTTCATTACCGTCAACCGGGGCTACTCGGGACAGGCGGGGCTACTCGGGACAGGCCTATGACACGGCGTAAAACTGTTGTAGTAGCGAAACTAATTGGAATATCACAAAACTAAAAATAGTGGCGTAAACGTAACTATTTTTCCTATCTATCTAGTATAAAGGAAGTCGAAAAATACTACATTTACTTGCTACAATCAGCTATAAAATGAGACTAAACTTGTTTATGAAATGTTTCATCGTAAGAAGTTATTAACTGTTATTTAAAACTAATCGTTCAAATCTGTCCCGAGTAGCCCCGGTTGACGGTAACAATAATTAAAGATAATGAACTTACTAAAATAAAATAATAGCATCTCATGACACAAAGCAGAGTTTACTGCTCAAGATGACACTCACACTGCAGAGATCATTTGTGAGAGCAAAATGGTTGCACTGAAGCCCCTCCAGGGCTTCAAAAATGAGTAACAAGACTGTTCGAAATTATTAAATTTTTTGTCAATAAATTGACAGGACTATTCAAATTGTTTTGGCTTGTCAATTTTTACAGGAATGATGCTTCCTGTAAAAATTGCATTGGAGAAAATCTTGATATAAAGCATAAATCTCGCTGATTAGTCCAGACTCGGTCAGGGTCAGCAGTTGCCAGCGCTTAATGGCATTCCAGTTGGCATTTGCCAATTGTGTGAGGGCTCATTTTCATTATTGGAGATATAAGTATTTATTTTTTTATATTAAAAATATATCATCGTTTATTGTGAAAACAATAATGTTTTTTCCTACAAACCTTAAGAAAATATGAAAATTTCACTTTTATAACTCAATGCTTGAAATTAACTATTTTGTCATTTGGAGATGTCACTTATGGTACTACAAAAGTTTACTTTTCACAAGTGTATTCATTCATGAAACATTTCTGAAATCATCAGGAAATTTTTATTCTCACAAATAATAGGGTTATTAGGGTTTCATAAATTATCTAGAAAATTCATCTATCATTTAATTTGGAATGGATGGATCACAATGGAATTGCTCTACAAATGATTGATCAATGTAACTCTATTATATTTATTATTATTGCTACTACAGTACCTAGTCAAGGACTCTAGGTGCCATTACTATAACTTTTAAAACATTTTAAATAATGTTTTTGATATTAATAACAGATTGAGAATTTTTGCATTATATTTAACAAAATTTTCAATATTACTGAGCTATCAATTATATTCATGTATTTTGAATACTTTTATGACAGTTTTTAAATTAAAATTCTGATAGTGTTACTGTAAGTAAATTTGAATACCTAACCCCTAATTTCTGATAACCTAATTTTTATTAATGGTACATGCACAAGTTCTCAAAATCCTTTGTCTGATCATCATTCCTAAAGTAATTCCTGCTTCTAACCAACAAACAGTTTCTAAAAGAAAAAGACACGAGACAATTAAAAACTCAAGATGAGATAAAATTGTTCAGGATTTGAAATAAAGTCAGTAAGACCATATTGACAAAATTGTGCATAAACATGAAAAATACATATCTGGGTGTATAGTATAAAGAGGCATTAGAATTTTGAAATGACTTTCCAAATTCCAGTGATGAGTGGACCATCATTTAAATCTCAGCTGAGCGTGGATCAAAATTATTTTTTGTGAAATTGACTCTGACATCACCCAAACAAAAACAAAAGGGAGTGGGATATCTTCAGTCATGGTGCCAATCCATAGGTTATTCAAAAGAACCTGTTCTTATGTCATTTTGAACCGATCAACGCTTCTTTACGGACCAATCGTAAAACACACCTTCACCGGCAAAAGCTTTCACACTTCTGAAGAAGGTGAGCTGACAGCTACACTGGCCGTGGACCGTGGGTGGACCTAATTTGAATTTGAATGCATGCATCAATTCAAAATCCTATAGACTATAATAGACATAGTATACAAGTCATTGAGCCTAAATTTTTAATATCTATAAAAAAATGTAGGTACGTTTCTGCATGTATTATAATGCTGTTAACATTAGCAAACTTTGAATTATCTCTGATGCAAGAAATACTTGCTTAAATCATTTTATTTTCAATATAAGCGACTGGATGCAACAATCGGTTTGCAATAACCAACATAGCCCTGACAGCAGTAATTTTGAATTTTCGATTGACGTTAATTTCTAAATTAAAATGTATTTAGCCAGTATTTCTTGCATCAGAGATACTGTCAAGTATTTCAATGCTAACAGCATCAAAATCCACACAGAAACGTAAAATTTTAATAGGTTTTACACCTGTCTCTTATACACATCTAGATGTGTATAAGAGACAGGCTGAGGCTTGTGTACTACAGTGTACATAGTGGCGAACCAGAGATTTTTTAGAATCAGTGCATTTTTAATTTCCTCAATTACTCAATATTTAAACCAATTTCTTATGTATGATAATGCTGGTATCCATGATACTTTACTCGAGTTTACTGGTCTACTTATAGTAATCAAAATTGAATTTGTGGGAGAGTCTAAAAAACTCTCTGCTTTGCCACTATGCATGGGGATGGCCGGATGGGGTCGAACTGTTGAGTTTAGACTATTACAACTTGCAAGAGGGGCCCAAGGGCCAAGGGCATGGGGCCTTGCAAAGGGTTAAGACAGACGCACGGCGGTGGACCGATAAGTATTCACAATAATTCCCTGCCACCATGTCTTCAGTTGTTCACCCTTATTAATTAAAATTTGGTAGCCTACGTTGGTCACATCACTCACATGCCATTAATGAATGGGAGATTAAGGCCTATCTCATCATTTTTTCATTATTTTTTTTGTTGTAGCTATTCAAAATTTTGTAGGTATTATTAAAATTGTAAGTTATTTCTGCAATAGTTGACAATTTTTTTACATTACAAAATAATTATTGTATAAATAGTTCAAAGTCAAACCGTTCAATTGAAGACAAACAACTAATGAAGGTAATCGAGGATGGTGTCGTGGAGAATGGAGCAGGAGATGGACACGACATATTTTTGTCATGAACAGAAAGATGCAAAATAATAAAATATTAGTTTCTAAGATATATAGGTATTAGAACATTCTAATATTTATTTGAAAAACTCTGCTCCAAATCCTTCTTTTTTTAGTTATTTTTCAAGTTTTGCATGCACAAAACACGTAATTCTGTCGGCCAAGATTCTTTGCTTGTGCATTTTATTTTGCCGAACTGGTTCAGCACGCAGGCAGCGGCAGGTCCGTTTTTAGGTTGCAGGATGTCAGCCGGACCAAAGACAGCATCCGTCACATTGGATTTGTCGGGCCATTGCAGAAAAGAATCACCGTCAAGGTCACGTGCACCCAGCCATGCTACCTTCTCTAAAGTGACGAGGTTTGCTGTCAGAGCTGCAATATATGAAAGAAATTAACAACTCGGAAAGTTTTTTCATTTTGTAATTTTTCCCTTATTCTAAGATTTTTAACCCTCTACCGCCTGAAATACAAAATAGTGAAGAAATTATTTTTATTTCATTTTTCTTCTGTCATTTGCGATGCAATAGCACATACATATACCATTTTTATAATTTAATTTCATCATTAAAAAAATATATAGCATATGCCTCAGAGGGAACATTCGTCATCAGAAGTCGAAATTATACAATGAAATATACAATAATATAATATTATAACATACACTTATAAAGTTATAGGGAACATCGTCTCATGACAAGACGCGCGTCTCAGGACAAGACGATCGTCTCATGACAAGACGCGCGTCTCATGACAAGACGCGCCTCTCAGGACAAGACGATCGTCTCATGACAAGACGCGCGTCTCAGGACAAGACGATCGTCTCATGACAAGACGCGCGTCTCAGGACAAGACGCGCCTCTCAGGACAAGACGATCGTCTCATGACAAGACGCGCGTCTCAGGACAAGACGATCGTCTCATGACAAGACGCGCGTCTCACGACAAGACGCGCGTCTCATGACAAGACGCGCCTCTCAGGACAAGACGATCGTCTCATGACAAGACGCGCGTCTCAGGACAAGACGATCGTCTCATGACAAGACGCGCGTCTCATGACAAGACGCGCCTCTCAGGACAAGACGATCGTCTCATGACAAGACGCGCGTCTCAGGACAAGACGATCGTCTCATGACAAGACGCGCGTCTCATGACAAGACGCGCCTCTCAGGACAAGACGATCGTCTCATGACAAGACGCGCGTCTCAGGACAAGACGATCGTCTCATGACAAGACGCGCGTCTCAAGACAAGACGCGCCTCTCAGGACAAGACGATCGTCTCATGACAAGACGCGCGTCTCAGGACAAGACGATCGTCTCATGACAAGACGCGCGTCTCAAGCTCAAGGGTCTTGTGTCTCAAGACAAGACGAGCGTCTCAAGGGTCTTGTGTCTCATGACAAGACACGGGTCTAATGACAAGGCGCGCGTCTCAAAGGTCTTGTGTCTCAGACTGTCTCACTCTGGACGAGGGCGACGGCGCTGGCGAGAGTCTGGAACGAGGTGATGACGAGGGGAGAGCCTCCCTCGTCAGCACACGCGTCCCTTAGTTCCTGAGGGTCGCCATCGTCGGTTTTTTCGGAGGAAAGAAATGGCTTGGGGCCCGGGACCGTGGGGCCACTGGGATCACTTTCCGGGTCTGCATATGGCGGGGAGAATAAATAAATTTTCGGAGGAAAGAAAGGGTTTGAGGCCCGGGACCGTGGGGCCATTGGGCCCACTTCCCGGGTCTCCATATGGCGGGGAGAATAAATAAATTTTCGGAGGAAAGAAAGGGCTTGGGGCCCGGTACCGTGGGGCCACTGTGTCCATTTTCCGGGTCTCCATATGGCAGGGAGAATAAATAAATTTTCGGAGGAAAGAAAGGGCTTGGGGCCCGGGACCGTGGGGCCACTGGGCCCACTTCCTGGGTCTCCATATGGCAGGGAGAATAAATCCGCTTCACTAAGAAACATGAATGGGTCACATTGCCCGAATAGTGACACTATCTGCATGTATCGTTTATAAACCCAGCTTTGAAATTTAAAACTGGGTTGTTCTGGATGCATTATTGAATGAATTTCTTAAGACATATCGCATGCATAAAAGAATAATATATATCTTCATTTTTCATATGTTCATTTATTATTAGAAATTATGAAAAATAAACGCAGCTCTCCTAATTCTATAAGTGAAACAATTATTATATTCTTGTAAAACCCTTTTTAATTGGATTACGTAGTTAATATTGTTACGATATGATTTTAATGCAACTTTGCATTAATTTTCTAGTTGGTTTTGCTAATAACTCCATCGTTTAAAACCTATAAATCTACGTAAGCGATGAATGCAGTTTGAGTGCTACAAATTGTAATGAGTTATGATTAATGAAACATTTCTTCTTATAGATACCGTATAATAATTATCATATGAACGAAATTTAATTTTTACAATTCAGTTTAGTGAAGGCATTTACGATTAATATCATACTGATGCTTAAATATATATTTATATTTAATATATAAAATGGGTGCTGCGTGACTCACCGGTTTTGAGGAACACGACCCCCCCAGGGGTGCCCCCCGTGACTGAGGGGCGGGGGGCGCGGGTGAGGAGACAGTCACGGGTGAGGGCGTCGTGGGCGGCCGCTGTGCACCCCACCAGCGCCCGACACGCCGCCCCGCACCCACCTGGGGGCGATGGGGGGCGGCGCCCCTGAATTATTTTAACCCCGCACCCACCTGGGGGCGGTGGGGGGCGGCGCCCCTGAATTATTTTTACCCCGCACCCACCTGGGGGCGGTGGGGGGCGGCGCCCCTGAATTATCTTAGCCCCGCACCCACCTGGGGTCGGTGGGGGGCGGCGCCCCTGAATTATTTTAACCCCGCACCCACCTGGGGGCGGTGGGGGGCGGCGCCCCTGAATTATTTTAGCCCCGCACCCACCTGGGGTCGGTGGGGGGCGGCGCCCCTGAATTATCTTAGCCCCGATCCCACCTGGGGGCGATGGGGGGCGGCGCCCTTGAATTATTTTAGCCCTGATCCCACCTGGGGGCGGTGGGGGGCGGCGCCCCTGAATTATCTTAGCCCCGCACCCACCTGGGGGCGATGGGGGGCGGCGCCCCTGAATTATCTTAGCCCCGATCCCACCTGGGGGCGATGGGGGGCGGCGCCCCTGAATTATCTTAGCCCCGCACCCGCCTGGGGGCGATGGGGAGCGGCGCCCCTGAATTATCTTAGCCCCGATGCACTGCACCTGAATTATCTTAGCCCCGGTGAACTGCAACTGAATTATCTTAGCCCCGATGCTCTGCAACTGAATTATCTTAGCCCCGATGCTCTGCACGCTAATTATCTTAGCCCCGATGCTCTGCACGCTAATTATCTTAGCCCCGATGCTCTGCACGCTAATAATAATATAAGATAATAAGATAATAATTATCTTACTATCTTATTCTACTCACACGGGCTGAGGTTCCGCAGGACGACATCTACCGTCCCGCCCAGCGTTGAGTCTACCAAGACGGAGGCGTAGACGTTGGTAGATGGGGCCAAGGTAGATGTAGGCGGTGGGGCCAAGGTAGATGTGGTAGATGGGGTCAAAGTAGATGTAGGCGGTGGGGCCACGGTAGATGTTGTCGGTGGGGCCAAGGTAGACGTAGGCGATGGGGCCAAAGTAGAATTTGTCGGTGGGGCCAAAGTAGATGTTGTCGGTGGGGCCAAGGTAGACGTTGTCAGTGGGGCCAAGGTAGACGTAGGCGATGGGGCCAAGGTAGACGTTGTCAGTGGGGCCAAGGTAGACGTTGTCGATGGGGCCAAGGTAGAAGTTGTCGGTGGGGTCAAAGTAGATGTTGTCGGTGGGGCCAAGGTAGAAGTTGTCGGTGGGGCCACGGTAGATGTTGTCGGTGGGGCCACATCAGATGTAGGCGGTGGGGCCACATCAGATAGGGGTTGGGCCAAGGCATATGCCTGCGGTGGGGCCAGCATTACAGCCGTAGATGAGGCCAGGAGGCAGAGAGCCGCAGCTGCACGGTACAGCAGCATCGCAGATACCAGGTTACCAGGTTACCGTTACCTATGTTACCTATGGGCAGGAACAACATAACAAATTATTTTATAAACAAAAACATATTCTCTGTACGTGAATATTAAAAATATGCATAATGTTAAATCATTTTTAGCGCATTTTAAATTTAATTTAATTTAAATGATTTTAAATCATTTTCGCATTTATGGAAAAAATCCACTATTGTGCTTGTCATCTCCGTCCGTCTGTCTGCCTGTCTCTCTGTCCGTCTGTCTGTCTGTCCGTCCGTGACCTCAAGTTTTCGTCGACGAGAAAATGCGCTCTCTGTCACTCACTGCAGTGAGTACTGAGTTAGATTTTTTATGCAAAGATGTAGCTAGTATTTTTCGTGGCGTGCCGACTGGTAAATTTAATATAGCACAGATAACAAATAATTAATGCATTGAAGTTCGCTGGCTGCTCATATGATCTTTTGTTATCCGAGAAGATGCCTTGTAGCAGCACCGATGTTGACTTTTTGGGCTACTGGTCTAAAAAATAATCAGAAATTAAGTATACAGTATATGGGATATCAAAACACATTTAATTCTCTACATCTACTTCATGTCGTTCGATTTGCGCGTTTCGGAACCAATTCGATTTATATGTCGTGCGGAAATTGCGAAATTGCCAATTATATGGAATCGACAGCCTGTTTGCCGAATCTATAGAATCAGCATTTCGTTGCTTATTCAGAAAATCGGACGTAAGAGTTAGAACATAAATAGACAGTTAAAGTTAGAAAAGGTTAGGTCAAGTTCGGCCAAGTTCCTTTTTAATTAAATGTTTAAAAAAAATTGGTCGACTGACCTTTCCGCAGATTCCTATAGTACAGAAATGCTGATTCTACAGATTCGGCAAATTGGCTACCGATTCCATATAATTGGCAATTTCGCGATTTCCGCACGACATATATATTCTATATAATTATTCTATATCTCCACGACTGGCGCAGTTATCTCAACGCAGTGACGTACACTACAGTTATACTGGACCACAGTTATACTGGCCCACAATTATACTGTACCCGTATACTGGACCACAGTTATACTGGACCCGTATACTGGACCACACGTCCCTGCGCGACGTCCAGACCAGTTCTGGCGCAGCGGGCAGACTTACGTACGAATAACATTAGTATCGACATGAAGCATGGCGTGAAATCAATCGCATTCATCGATACTTCAGCCCAGCGGCTTTTGGGGACATTTTTACCAGTGTTTGTTTGTGAAGCATGGTATCGTGGATACCATGCGTGGTATCCATGATACTGCGCGTGGTATCGTGGTTACCATGCATGTATCCATGATACCGTGTATGGTATTTTACAGCGCCATTGAGCGGGCAGGTATCCATGCTACCATGCATTCGACTTGAGGCGGGGTTCGCCATCCCGAATCCCGTCATCCTGAATCTCGTCATCTTGAATCCCGTCATCCTGAATCCCGTCATCCCGAATCCCGTCCTCTTGAGTCCCGTCATCCCGAAAGATGTGTATAAGAGACAGACATACGTCACCGTTTGTGACGTATGTAAACATATAGCGTCAAACCAAAGCTGACGCCTGACAGCACGACAGCTATGAAAATGAAGCTGGGAAGTTCAGTTTTGCATTGAAATCGATGGTTATTTGTGAATAATATTTTCGATTGTAATACTATAACATTTCTGATTGTGAAGTAATTTTGATTGTGATATTGACACTTGACAGAAGTGTCAACATTTGAACATCGAAGTTCTAACATCATGGCTTGGCCAATTTTACCGATGTCATTGTCATTTT
>NW_025931574.1:153636-180020 GCF_000764305.2 Hyalella azteca
ATCCCGGCACGATAAGTATCCTGGATACGCGCCCCCAACAGCCCCTATATACAATATCCCGACACGATAAGTATCCTGGATACGCGCCCCAACAGTAAATAAAGAACAAACGCACTAACACACAAACGAGCACAAACTATGACAAATATGTATATACAATTTATTGTTTTTAATTTTGGTGCTGCGCGGGATAGCAAAATAAGTTAAAAGCTAATAAGTTTTTTAGTTTCTTGAACCATTCGTGGCCTATCGACCTAGCACTCCTGAGTGTGCTCTCTTGATGCCACTAGTTACTACGAGTAGTTAACTTGAGTTAACTAGAGTTTAATAGTTAATCAACTATATATAGTGACCTGGACTGAATGGATCAAGATACATCAATAGCGACCATGAATCACTTGAATCAATTAATTCACAAAGAATTCTATAATTGACCAACATACTAAATCACTTGAACACAATGCCGTACTACGAATACATCGCTCAAACATAGTGCCGTATTTTAAATGACTTTCTCAGGTATACGTACTATATTAAGCTAAATATTTTTCAGTTGCGAATACTGCTGTTTAAACTCACGGACCAAATTTATATAAAATGGTCAATACACTTTCTTTGACTAGCATTTAAAGTCATTACTTAATGCACTTTTATTGCTACTGGCAGAAAACCTGTATTATTGGACAAGCTCTTGATTATTGAGTAAACAGTTTAGCCTGAATTGATTTATTGAGGTTAATTCGCCCCCAGCAGCGCCATTTCTATTTAGAAATCATGTTCTTGTTAATGAGAAAGTCAATCATTTTCTTGGAAACATTCCTTGAATAAGAACCAATTCGAATTATTAATTAGCCTCTGTTATTGAGGTACATAGACGCCATCTTTTTTACTAAACTGAAGCAAGAAAACATGAAGCAATAGAAGCAATGAAAGTATTGTTGATACATCAATAAGTATCATGATATGATACTTGGTCCTGACACTGGTAAGTATCTGTTACGTCAATAAGTATTAGTTAGGTGTTCTGAATTTTGGTTTTAAGTCACCTATAGGACGTGACCTCGTTCAGATAAGTTCTGCACTTATTCATTCCGTATTACCCCTCACGGAGGAACGCGTTACTTTATCATTTAATTTGCATATTTTTGTGATAATTTTTGCTTTAATTCAGTGGTGGTGTTTAGAGGGGTTCATGATTAAGATTATCAGCCAATTATTTATTTGTATCGTTATATTCTGCTTTCTGTTTTGCTAGTTATAAATTCTTGTTTTTTCGTTCCAGAAAGGCTCCGAATATTTAAATACGAACTAAGACACCGGTATAAGTATCAGCAGCGTCAAGATATGATATTTTCTTCTGATAGTATATACATAAATGAAATTACTATCTATAATGTCAAGAATGTACTGGCATGAATGAAGTAGTGCAATCAATCATACAATGAGTAAATAAGAAGATTTGTAATGCTAGAAATATCAAAATACAGGTACGTACACGATACGAACAAAGTGCTCAAAAATGCATTTACGTTTTAATCATCACCAAGTTTTGATCTATAAATCTTATTAACAAAAAATGCAAGACAAACTGCCGCCACTCACCACGAGCTGCGGTGAGGACAAACACAACCACACGTCCGACGTCCGCCGGGTCCAGGCCGGCACTGGCTCAGTGGCAGCGAGGCACTGCGTTTATATAAGAAAATAATTCAATGGAACTGCAGGAGGCTAATGTACTGCATTATATTGATGCAATTTGTTATAAATTATATTACGTCGATGTCATCACAAGTCTCAAGTAAAATAGCATTACTGTTATTTCAAGTATAAACTTATAGGTAAGCTATGTAATATATATATATATTATATATATAGCATACTTATAGATACGCTATGTAAATTATATACAGCATGTATGCTAAGTAACAGGTAGATATAATATAATGGGTACTGTTAGTTTAATTCAACAGGGCTGGTACTGTTAGTTTAATTCAACAGGGCTGGTACTGTAAGTTTAATTCAACAGGGCAGGGTACTGTAAGTTTAATTCAACAGGGCAGGTACTGTTAGTTTAATTCAACAGGGCAGGTACTGTTAGTTTAATTCAACAGGGCAGGGTACTGTTGAATCACATTTATTTTTATGACTAGAGCCTCTGTTGACTACATCATTAAAAATTAGATCTAAGCAATTCACTGAGCCATGTCAAGTAATATTGGACACATTTTGCTGCGTATAAAGTTAATTAAATAAAATATATTATAAATATAAAGATAAATAGATTATAAATAGGATAATAATAGATTGTATTCAAAATAATACTCGGGCAACGAGGACAACAACAATAGTAACAAACTACGATATATAATATTAATAGTGACTAAGATTATTAATTTCCGTAGGTGCTGTTATTTCTATCACTATCACACTGAGGGGAATGAGCGAAGCTTTGTCCAAATAGCTATGTATTTTTTGTGCTTGAGTGACTCATCTTGACTCATTTTGGCCAGGCATGTTTAAACGGTGTATCAGTGCAAAATGCAGCAAATGGGTCAACATTTGGACAATATGACCACTTCATTTTTATGAGTGCGCAATGATCACCTGAAGAGGACCTCAGCCTCCCTGCCCTTTAATAGCAAACACCAGGACGCTGAAGAGGACAAGTAACAAATTCCCCTGGAAATAACTGTTAGAAATAAGGTTCCCAGTGAAAATATTCTTGCGGGAAACTTATTTCTAACAGTTATTTCTAGGGGAACCTATTTTATTGCACGTATTCCTTTTTTTCTGGCAACTATTTCTCAAAAAATATAGTGACCACGACTGACGTGAGGGCGGCATGCTGCTGACGTACGACGTCCTATGGAAGAGGTTTGAAGTGAAGGTGTTGAATGTTGACAACCTCCTGAAAGGTGAAGTCCTCCTGAAGGGTGAGGTCCATTGAAAGGTGAAGTCCTCCTAAAAGGTGAAGTCCTCCTGAAAGGTGAGGTCCATTGAAAGGTGAAGTCCTCCTGAAAGGTGAGGTCCACCTGAAAGGTGAAGTCCTCCTGAAGGGTGAAGTCTTCCTGAAAGGTGAAGTCCTTTTTAAGAAGGTTGAATTGAAGATGTTGAAGGTCGGGAACCACCAGAACACTGAAGACCTTTCGAAATGTGAGAAGAGGAATGGCGAACTGAAGCATTTGAAGGGCGAGCACCTTGTGAAGAGTGAGGAACTTCAGCTGACGAGATCCTGCCGCTGCTGGAAGTAAAATTTGAAAATAAAGTTGAAAAAATCCGTTAAAAGTTCGAGTTTAGAATGAGTTTAGATATAAGAGACTTTTATTTAAAAAATAATAAATATAAATACCAGTACGCTCGATCTTAAGAAAGCAATTAATGCACAGCCATTTATGTTGATTAGTTAAAATAATTACCAATAAGTACCCTAATAATATGGCATTAATATCAACAATATCATCACAAAATCTTAGCTTTCGAAAACATTAGGAGTAAACAATTTTTATCTTGATTTTCCGACTTTTAATAAATTTTTACAAATGAAAAAATCACACATTTTGAATTTTATTTAATACAAAATAAGAATAATTGTAGAATTTTTTTATTATGAGTGAAGATATCAATAAAAAGAACAATAAGAAAAGAGAAACTACAATTAAAACAGAAACTTTAATTGCAATTTTTATACAAATTTTATAATAATAATAATAATAAATAATAAAAAGTGCTTCTTTTACAAATAAAAATTTATCGAATGCAAAGCAAAATTAAGGGAATAAAAATAATATTTGTCGAGGGAACGCGCTAAATAATATTGTTTTGGTAAAATATATATATTACCTTAGAGGCACTTCCCTCTTGAGGGCACTCATGGCGAGGGAACTGAGGGAAAAGTACCACAGCAATAGAGGATACGTGCCACAACAGCAGGGGTACGTCCCACAACAGGAGGGGTACGTCCCACAACAGGAGGGGTACGTCCCACAACAGGAGAGGTACGTCCCACAACAGGAGAGGTACGTCCCACAACAGGAGAGGTACGTCCCACAACAGGAGAGGTACGTCCCACAACAGGAGGGGTACGTCCCATAACAGGAGGGGTACGTCCCACAACAGGAGAGGTACGTCCCACAACAGGAGGGGTACGTCCCANACAGCCTCTATTCTCACCCGTCACTCCCTCTCCTCTCACCCGTCACTCCCTTCTCCTCTCACCCGCCACTCCCTCTCCTCTCTCCCGCCCCTCCCTCTCCGAATTTTTCCCGGCATTTTTCATAAAAAAATAAATAATAAATTTCCGACTTATCAACCGCCGAAATCTCACTTAATGATGACAGCTTCTGCAAATTGTAGTTATTTCTCGTGATATTCATAGTTCCCTCATGAATGAAGTATGAGTTACTGCCATTCATTATGAGCATGAATAACAACTTAAGTGATAAGAAGAGATCCCCCAGAGTATATGGGAGTAAATTATTAGATATTTATATGTAACTTACTACTTATATAAGCATCAGAGTGATCCCCAGTGATCACGGTGAGCGGCTTGAGGTGACGTCCGCTCCTCTCGGCGGCCCGCGAGGCACTGGCGTCACGCGCTCTTGGCAGCGCACTTATACAGGCACGGCACAGTCAGCTGGTGCCAGGTGCAGTCAGCTGGTGCCAGGTGCCGGCAGCTGGTGCCAGGTGCAGGCAGCTGGTGCCAGGTGCAGGCAGTCAGCTGGTGCCAGGTGCAGGCAGGCAGCTGGTGCCAGGAGCAGGCAGGCAGCTGGCGATGCACTCCATTTTCCTAACGAAAATATTACTATATAATGAATATATCTGACATATTGATAAATATATAATAATATATCTGATTATTGATTACCATATAATGAATATATCCGACATATTCACCCATGAGAGACGGGCAGTATAGCGACGTCAGTTCTTAACCTCAACTTATTCAAGGATATATTTATTTATTTTTTTGTATTTTGTTACATCGTATTAACACATTTTTTTTGTAGGTGATCAAGTTAATAAATATAATACTTCTATTTTTATTTAGCAAAATAAACATGGCCTACCCTTCAGTGGTGCGGTTATCATTTTATTATATTATTCATTGATATATCATGAATTGAACGAGCAGACAATAAGATAACATCCAAAAGACATAAAAGGTAAAATAAAACGCATATCGAACTATGTAACTAGCTTTAGTGACGCGTAGTTACACTTGTGAGACTCTTACTTAGGAGAAAACATATAAATAAATGCCCAGTAAATGAGGATTTAAAATAAATTACGAGAAAATTGAATATTTTGAATAAATAATAAAAGGACCGTAGTCATGTTAACAATGATCTTGAGCTATTGAGCCACAACTGCAAGCATAGCATAACGTTTGTACAAACTCGGTATAACGTTTGTGCAAACTCGGTATAACGTTTGTGCAAACTCGGTATAACGTTTGTACAAACTCGGTATAACGTTTGTACAAACATAGCATAACGTTTGCGCAAACATAGTACAATGTTTGTGCAAACGTAGTATAATGATTATGTAATAATAGATTTTATTCAACTATATAACACGTACGGTATTCGTACTTGGCTCGTGCACATGTCTTAAAAAAATTTAAAATAATTTATTTTACGATTGTAAGCCCCATTACTTCAGTGAATTATTTCTCTACCAAGTAAATTATTTTTTATTAGGATGTTTTGGCGCCTATAACAACTTAGATTAACACAACTATTCTCCAATTACCGTTAATGTAATTCGCGGAGTAACTAACTTAATTCCCTTTACCTTTAATGAAAAGGAAGAAGCTTTATTATATGTATATAAATTGTAGATGAAGCATAACATTATTTAATGGTATTCAAG
Organism: Hyalella azteca; assembly: GCF_000764305.2. Lineage (NCBI taxonomy): Eukaryota > Metazoa > Arthropoda > Malacostraca > Amphipoda > Hyalellidae > Hyalella > Hyalella azteca. The sequence continues at coordinate 159,511 of NW_025931574.1, forward strand.
TTACGGGCTTGTAATTCAGAGGTAGACGAGCAAGAGCTTAAATTATTTTAGGTCAATTATAGATATTCCACCTCGGCTAAAAAATTAAGGACAATATAGACTATGAATATTCTATTCATTATTAATAACTAATCATGATCAACGCATTATTTTAGTCTTTCAGTAATTCTATCCTCAGCAATTCTAAGTTTCAAGGTCTATTCATTGAGCTCTCTCATAACTCAGTTTTCCTGGGTTCTTTTTTCTTCTTTTCTCCGTCTTTACTCCCTCCTTTCTTCTTCCCTCCATCTTTTTTCTTCCCTCCATCCTTCTTCTTCCCTCCATCTTTCTTCTTCCCTCCCTTCTCCTGGAGCTCCAGTCTTCCCTGCAACACGTAACACAACAAATATTATTTAACAACAATTTATTTAATTGTGTTTAATTATTTATATTTGATATATATATCAATTTATTTAATATTTATTTAACAACAATTATTACACAACAAATAATGATGTCTAATTATTTATTAGAGAAGTCTTTGGTCAGTCAAAGCGGAGTGAGACAGTGCATAAATTATTAGAGGTTATATGAACAAACAGTCTAAATAAATAAATACTAATGATAAGTAAATAATAACTGAATTCCCCTACAAGAGATCCATTACACCATGGGAGCTCTAGTGTCCGCAATCTTGCAAGTGAATTGCAAGAAATTGCAATTTAGGCTTATTTATTTAGGCTTATTTATTTAGGCTTATTTATTTAAATTTAGTTTTTTAGGTTTATTTAAATTTAGGCTTATTGCAGCGCTGACGTGTTGCGTGTGGTGGCCAGGGTAGACTTTATTATCTATGGTGGCCTGGGTAGACTTTATTATCTATGGTGCAGCGAGTGTGGTGGCCTGGGTAGACTTTATTATCTATGGTGCAGTCCTCAAGCTGCTCCTGCTGCACTAGGAAGTCCTTAGCGTCCCAGGCTTGACTGCCGTCCCCAAACATGAAGATTGCGCGCTGGTCGTCCACCATGTACCTGGGATAATAAATACTTTGCTTACAATAAATACTATGCTTAACTCTTAAGGGACATGATCATTTTGCACACTCGCATGTTAGCATATACTTTAATATGAACATGTAATAATTTAATTTGCATTCACATATGACATGGTGGTATTGAACAGCAAATATTACAGCAAAACTTATGAGGTCATATTTATGTGATTAAAATTGTGACTCATGATGCAGTGGCTTTCCAAATAAAATAGAAATAATGGAAAAGAATATAATACCTAGAACTTGAATATTCCTGCAGCATTACTTGTTTTAATCATAATCATTTACTTAGCCATTGTTACATTACAAATTTCATACACAACTAAATATTTAGAGAGAGTCTAAATAAGGCACACTCTAGACCTTATGGTGCCATCCTGCAATTACTGACAAATCTTAACTTTTGACTAATTCAAAGATCTAATTTCAATACATACTCCAAATTTGCTATAAACTGCAAGTTTTACAAAAAAGTTAACAGAGTTAATCTTAATGGCATTTGTACCTAACTCATAATGCTCTCTGAAAAACTAAGTAACATTATGTAACAAAACTAAACAAAACATTAAGTAACAAAACTAAACCTGGTATGCCACAATCTTCTCACTACTTAATGACATGTACAACTCATAATGTTCTCAGAAAAACTAAGTATGCCACAAAGTTCTGCTAAAAGTTCTCACTAAAAATATAAAACCTCACCTCTCGGCCTGAACATGATTATTGTGCAGGGAACCTTGCCACAACTTAGTGATTTCTTCCACTTCATTTTTGCTGTATTTGCTCTTCACTTTCACAAACATCATCAAGGACCGGCCTTTCTTACTGGCTTTCAGCAGCTGCTCAGGATCATTCAGTGCAGTCGGGTCAAACTGAAACTGGGGCTGTGGCCTCAGATGTTCAGGGAGCTCGTCTGGCTCCAGCGGCTCTTCATCTTCCTGCAAATAAATTAATTTGCTTGGAAAAATTATGAACTTAGAATGTAAAAATTTTGACATTATTTTTTAAACCAATTTAGCTACAACTTGGAAATTAATTGTGGCAGGGGAATTTCTTAGGTGAACAGAATGAAACTCGCAAAGATGGAATTTGCATATAATAGTATTTGAAAACTGATCTACATTTTAGATTTTAGGAGTACTGGTAACAAGCCAGTTGCTTCAGTTTTATCAAATGGTCATTACCAAATTCAGTATACTAATCAAGATAATTTTTTTCCAATTTGAAAAATTCTAATATCATGATCATGATTCAAGTCAAAAGTCAAGTGCGCAGAATACAGAAAATATAAAAAAAATCTAAACAATTCTGATGTAGGCCCAAGCTTAACATAATGACTCATCAAAAATTGCAATAAAAATGCTGGCGTACTTTTTGCAACAATCTGACATGGGTATGATTTTTAAAAGTGATATATATCTTTACAGTTAATATAAGTATAACAAGTATATCAACAAAAATTGCTACACAGCATTTATTGACAAAAAAGGCAATATAAAGTCTAATGCATTTTTTGTACAATCTGACATGGGTATGATTTTTAAAGGTTAAATATATCTTAGCATTTAATATAAGTATATATATAATATACATCTATGGGTATGGGTATAACAAAATATTAAAATACTGTACCTCCCATTGGTCCAGTAACCGCTCCAAATCTGCATCATTGTAGTCCCGTATGTCTTTCTTGGCCCACTCAGGCTTTTCAGCACCTTCATGTTTTCGGCAATTGACACAGCCAACAAGAGCCAGGAAGACTATGAAGTAGAGACCAGCTGTAGCCATAAATGATTTTAAATGGTCAAGACAGCTTAGAAAAAATAATCTGAAGCAAAAGGTACAATGTTTTCTTTGGTATTACAGTATTAATTTTTTTTCATAAGGCACTGAGGAGGAAAAATATGTAGGAAACTAGTAAGCAATGATTTTTTAAGTGGAATTTTTGATCAAAGTTCTATAGATATCCTAGAGCTTGTTACTTGGACATGAAATAAGCTGTGCAATATTAATTCACACTTGCTGCAGCATTTGAGCTGCTCGTAGATCATTGGTCGATTCTGTAAAATTATGAAGTAGCCACCCATATATGAGGCAAAATAGGCCCTTGCTTGTGGTCAATTCCATCCCTTATGATGGTCATAGCCTAATTTCTTTTGTACAAATTAGAAAAAAGCCACACTTTTGCAGGCAATTTTCAAAACAATCATTATTACAAACAATTTTCTGAAAAAGTATGCATGATAATTCAGATTGACCAGTGGAGTGTGGTGCAGTTCATGTCAGCTGTTGAATGCCTCCTTTCCATTTTCCAAGCCATGACTAGACTCAGGAGTCAGTTCATTTATAAGAACATAAGTCTCTGATTTTGGTTTTTGGTTCACAATTTTTTCAATGCTGTACCTATATGATAATGCTGATCTCCACAAGGGGAAAATTTGGTAGAAGCCACCTTTGAATTAGACAAAATGTTCATAAATCTTGTCAATTTCACCTGTCCAATTTCAATATGGCATTTTGTGCTTATATCAATTTCTTTCTTAAGTGAAAAATAAGAAAAATGGCAAATGATCATCTGCATTTTTTGAAAACTACCCGCAAAATAATTGTTTTTGCCAGCAATTTTAGGAAACTTCTGCCCAATATTCCTATTTGGCTGATATCCATGATACTTTACAAATCAATGGTATACTCATAGCACTCAAAATGGAGGAGTTAAAAAGATCTCTGCTCTGCCACTATGCACGAGAAAAAATATATACTCATATACCTACTAAGAGAAGTACAGAAAAGTGACAGTTCCTGGGATTATGTATGGAATAGATGTTATTGCATGGAACGATGGTGAGCTTGATAAGTTGAAGGTTGTACAGAATAGGATATCTAGACTGGCACTTGGGGCCCCTAGATGGATTGCTGTTGAGGCATTGAGAGGAGATATGAAGAATAATGATTCACGTTTAATGAGAGAAGAATGAAAGCAGCACTGAGATACAAAGTACAACTGGAAAGAATGAATGATAACCGTTGGTCTTGAAAGATGTACCTGTGGAACATGAGGGTGAATAAATGGAATCTCAAGTGTCCTGCACTAGTATGCAAATGTGACTTGAATGAGATATGGGCCTATCCAGTGCATAATAGACTAGCAGATGAATGGTTTATGACTGTATGGGTGTAACTGGAATAGAGTAGGATGTCAAAGAATGGAAAAAGAGATTGAAAAGAGAATGATATTATGTGGTTTAATAATATGGAAGCAAGGATTAGAAAGAAAAGATAGCCTCAAGCTATACAGGATGAAAGAAATGCCAAAGTATGAATGCATTTATGATTGTAGCAGGGGTAGGGACCTAATGTTCTGTGTGAAAGCATCTGCCTTAAGTGTAAATGCATGAACAAACAGGTGGAATGAAAGAAGAAAATATATCAGTTTCATGTGCAACAGAGGTGAGAGCAAGATGGTGGAACACCTGATGATGGATTGTAAACTGTAAAGCTAATGAGAGTGAAAGACCAGAAATGATTGGAGTGATACTGGATGACAGGGGTGAGGGTGATGGCATGACTTATGAGAGAATGGGAGATGAATGGATGGCAATCCAGGGTGCAGAGGGTGCAAGCAGCATTGCCAATACATGGATTTTTAGCCCAAAGCATCACCAGCCATTTTCAAGATGCGTTGCCAAGTAATTTTTAATAAGAAAATGCTGCTTATAACCAGGGTTGGCAATGATTAAATCATGTGATTAAATCACTTGATTTTTTTATAAAAAAATCATGATTTTTTTTATTTTTTCATATATTTAAATATATCGAGTGGCAGTCTTTAATTTATATTGAGGTATTGTTATTCATGGTTTAGTATAAATGTACCTACTATGAATGACAAATTGGCATATAAACTTGTTGCCTTTACCTTTAGTGTGTATTAGGTTCCAATAAACTGAATATTTGGTACTGAGGCATCAAGTGTACAATACATTGTACATAGCTAGCAGCTTAGCTAATTCTTATAAGGCTATAAGTAGTCTTTAACTATTTGACTATAATTTGTTATATATTGATTACAATATACAATTTAAATGTGTTAGCTAGCTTATACAGGGTGGGACAGAACTGATTGAACAGTTTTGGGGCAAAATAAAAGAGTAATGGAGGTACATAAAGAAGAAAGTTTATTTTCCTCATGATTGGCATAACATACCATATAAAATACTTATGTTTTGAAAACAATATCAGGAAAATGGGGTTTGTTAGCTGCATCACACTGTTGGAGTTGTTCTCAGAAGTTTTCTACAGCACGTTCAAGCTATCAGCTACAGTCACTACTAGTCGGTGTGTATAGAGGGTAGAGTCTGGTAGATTTATAGGACATAAAACTAGTAGATCTATTGGATAGTGCTGTGCACTGTGCTATCAGCTACCTATATGTTATGTGACTCTTCAAGGTTTATAAGATCTGCATTCCTGAAGTGTTTTTGTATATTGAAGCCAGTTAAATGATCAATATTTAGCTCATTACCTTGCTACATACAAACTTTCCAAAGCTAATGAATAGACTTACCAATAATTGTTTACCCAAAAATCCCTAAGTGGTGAACACCACCTTGGCCTGTTGGCCATTATTGAAGGCAATAAGTGCCCTTTTTAGCCATCCATTATGATCCATATATACTGTTATTGTTAGTAGACTAATTGCAACATAAAAATGACATAAAATAAAAAAAAATATAAAAAAATAAAAAATAAACACTTCAAAATGACAAAAAAGTTGAAAAAATCAAACAAATCAAAAAAGTCATGAAAAAATAAAAATAAAATCATTGATTTTTTATTTTTTTATTTATTTTTTTTTAAATGAAAAAAATTACCAACCCTGCTTACAACTTTAATAGTACTGGTATATATCCCTTACTCTCCATGCACTGTATCATTGCAACTGATTTCTGGACAAGTTTCACTGTATACTGATCCATCCAACGTACCAGAAACCTTACTGTGTGCACTTGAGGTCTTCTGATTTGCAATAATTTCAAAGTAATTTCTAAAATGCAATAATTTCAATCCAAATGTGTTGGCAAGATCTTCTGAAGGCGTAAATTTTGCTGTTGATGTGTCGCCATTAATCTTTTGATATTCACCCACATCACTTTCTGCACTCTGAATGGCAATGATAGTGGGTCTGTCACCACAACAGAGGTAACCACTGCCATGACAGATAGTGGTAAGCGTTTTTTGGAGGGTGTATGGAGAATGAGGGGAAGGAGGAGGCTGAATGCTGGAGTAACCTGGAGGAGAGCCGAGAGTGGAGGCAGGAGGGTGTAAAGAAACAAGCAATAAAAAGTAAAATAATGGTAATAATACAAAAAATGAAATATAAAAGAAACAAAGTATTATCTAATGTTTTGGGAGCTAACAATATTTGTGTGACAAATGTCCAAAACTATCAGGCAATAAGTGGGACCAGGAAATTACAAAACAACCACTGAACCACAGAGACGTAGTGGAATTCTATGAAGAGAGGTACTTATGGCGGTCCACCGCTGTGCGGCGGTCTTAACCCTTCGCAAGGCCCCATGTCCTTGGGCCCCTCTTGCAAGTTGCAATGGTCTAAACTCAATGGTTTGACCCCATGGTCTCATCACAACTCTCTCTAGAAATATGTAGAGTTTTGAAATTGATATAAATAAATCAATAAATATTTGAACTGAGAAATTCCTTAGTTACTTAGGTTGGTTCCAGAATGATATCAATGACGTAAAAAATGACAATGACATCGGTTAAGCCTCAGCCATGTTTCCAGCTCTGCTCAGTCCTTTCACTTTTACCTTGTAACTCATGATGTTAGAACTTTGATGTTCAAATGTTGACACTACTGTCAAGTGTCAATATCACAATCAAAAATGTTATTCACAAATAACCATCGATCACAATGCAAAACCGCTTCCATCATCGGTCATAGCTGCTGTGGCTTTGTTTACTTACGGATGACTGGGCAGGCCTGCGGTGACGTCACACAACAACACAAGAACATGTGTACTGGTACCATGACTGTGACGTCAAACAATGCATGAACAGATATAAAAACCGCAGATTGAGAAGTGCAATGAAGCTCTCAACTTGCAGAGACACTATTGGTGTTGTACGGTGGGCTCCTTGGATGTATCGGAGGGCAGAGTTTTGAACAGTTTCAAGTTGTTTCAACAAAACCTTAGAAATATCCCATTCAATTGTTGAGCCATACTCCTCCATCTTGCTCCTTATAAAGGCCACATATATTCTGCGCAACAATCTCCGAGAGGCACCCCACTTCAATGAGCCAAGTGCACAGAGCACCTGCATTCGTTTCAAACAAGCGGTGCGCGTTATCCTAACGTGTTCCCGAAATGTAGGGCGCGGAGAGTCAAAATGAAATCCCAATACTTTTTGGCAGGCCACATATTGAATATTCCTGTTACAGACTTTAAGTGTGGTAGCAGGGGCTGTCCTGAGTGATGTGTATACCTGATACAAGCACTTTGCAGGGTTAAGCCGAAACTGCCAGCGAATGCATCACTCGCTTATCTCATCAAGACACCGCTGCATATGATGCCTAACCTCAGCCAAGGAAGAACCATTGACAAAAAGTGTTATGTCATCCGCATACCCCACCAGTGTCACATGTGGGGATTTTGGGAGGTCATGAAGCATCACATTAAAGAGGGTAGGGGAGAGTACAGCTCCTTGCGGAACTCCCACTCTCACTGGTTGGCACAATGATTTAGAAACTCTAATCTGTACTTGAACAGTCCGATTTTGAAGATAGTTGTACAACCAAGACAGCATTTGTTCCCAAACTCCAATGCGATGCAATTTAAAAAGCAGTCCTTCGTGCCAGACACTGTCAAATGCTCCTTCAATATCCAAGTATACAACCAAGCAATATTCACGGCCAGTTTGAGCAGTGGTGATGGCGTTTTTCAACAGGAACAAGGCATCAATTGTACTTTTACCTTTACGGAATCCTAGATGCAGCGAGGGAAAAACACTTTAGCTTTCCAGAGTGTACTCCAGACGGTGCAGAACCATTCGCTCTAGGAGTTTATCCATGCATGGTGGGAGGGTGATGGGGGCATGGGGCGGTATCCTGTCAACTGTTCTTGAGGTTTTCCTGGTTTTGGTATTGGAATTATAATGCCCTGCTTCCATGCATCTGGAACAAGTCCAGAGATCCAGCTGGTATTTAGAAGTGCAAATAGCTCCTGCTTGCACCGCAAGGTAGCCTTTGTGAAGAAGATATTCATTATTGAGTCATGACCAGGAGCTGTATTTTCAAGTGCTTTGAGTGCCATAGAAAATTCACCCAATGTGAATGGTACGCAGCTGTACTGTTTGAGATTAGCTATGACTTTAACCACCTCTAGAACATCAGCCACACCTTCATGTTCATTGGTAGCCGGTAGGTACATCAGCTGATCAGCAGCAAAATGGTTAGAGAAAAGGTTAGCTTTGGCAAGATCATCATCATGCACAGCACCATCCAATAGGTAGGAGAAACAGCTTATTGGCCTTCCCTGAATACTTCGTATTTTCCTCGAAACTTCCCTAGTAGTTGTTGAAGAAGACATGGTGCTTATGTACTCCATCCAACTGGAACGCTGCTTTTTGATTTTGAGATTTCGTGCCACAGCTTCACACCGCTTGTATTCAACAAGATTTGCTGGAGTAGGAGAACGCCATAATTTCCCCTTAGCTTTACGTCTTAGAGCCACTGCCTTAGAGCATTCACCATCCCCCCCAGGGCCCCAGACCATAACGAAATTCTTCTTCTTCTATTTGTAGTTGAAGGAGCTCTGGAGACGCGTCCAAGGTAGCCCCTCGACAGGACGGTGATTTACGGGGGTTGCGTAACTGTGGGCAAAAATTCAGAGATAAGACACTTCAGAGTGCAGAGTTGCTAAGAGAATATTGCTACGGGAAAGGACAAATGCTGCATTTAAATGAATGAGGTTTGAATATATGTTCATATTTCATCCCGGGTTAGTGTTCACTGACATGCCCTGCACTCAGCCTCACACGAATCTGTAGGCTCTACCGAAGGTCCAGCCTGGAGCTTCTTCCGACCAAAACGGTCTTATCAATATGTGAGAGTGAGTTGCTACCTCACAACAAACAAAACTCCTGTGGGCATGTGTCTGAAGGATCAAAAATTAAGAGTAATATTGAGGTGAGCAGCAAACAATCTCTACAAAAGACAGGCACAACAAGCTGTACACTAAAGACTAAGTAAAGAGCTGATCCCAAAACGACTGCAGAAAGTGATTCTGCTCACATCAAATTTGGCACTCAGTTTAGTGCAAGTTGGATGGAACTGAATGGGATGTGGGAGTTAATTTCCCACAAGTTTTAGTTGGTTAGTGATGTTCGAACTAGAGATTTTATATCAGTGCTTATAATAGATGAATAGTTTTAGTAACAGATAAAAATGTGGCTACGGCATCAACTATTTGATTCTGGATGGGGCAGGGATAAGGGCCTCCTCCAAGCAAGTTCTGCAGTGTGACAGGGATATTCAGTCGAGTCAGTGTGTTAGTTAATTGGAAGCGTGCTGGGGCATGCTGAGGAAAATGTAATCAATATTCTTTGTTTTTAATCCATTTTTTTCTTAACTGGAGCCTTTGCTAACTGAGGTTCTACTGTAAATTTGTTTTTGGGGGTGTCCCGAATAGCCCCGGGGGGTGTCCCGAGTAGCCCCGCCGTGCGGAAATGGACGCCATTTTTTTTTTGGAATGAGATAGGCAAAATCTGTCAATTACGTTTTCAAGCCAACACCTTGGTGCAACTTTTATGTAAGTAAAATTTTTTAATACGGCAAATATTTTTTTTTGCTACAGACCTTAGTAGAAGTAACTTTTCAAAAGTAGCGTTTTTCGCCATTTTTTTCAGGAATCTTTTAAAGCTAGTAAATGTCGAATTTTTTGACTTCCTTTATACTACATAGATAGAAAAAAATGTTGACGTTTATGCCACTATATTTAGTTTTGCAATATTCCAATTAGTTTCGCTACTATAACAGTTTTACGCCGTGTCGGAGGTGCGTCCTGAGTAGCCCCGGTTGGCGGTAGTTACCTATTTAACATCTGGAAATTTGAGAATCTGCAAAGAAAAGAAACACACACGCACACAAAAAAAAAGAATAATAACAGCAAAGAGTGCAATAAGAAATGACAGTAAAATGACAAAATTGAAGAGAAAAAAAATAAAGACATTATTATAACCTCCTACCCAGAGCTGGGCACTGGGCAGCGCTACTTTGAAATGTAGCGGCGCTACCGCTACATGCTCTAAATGTAGCGGGCGCTACCGCTACCGCTACATGCTCTAAATGTAGCGGGCGCTACCGCTACCGCTACATGCTCTAAATGTAGCGGGCGCTACCGCTACCGCTACACCCACTAGATTGTAGCGAGCACTACCGCTACTGCTACACCCACTAGATTGTAGCGAGCGCTACCGCTACCACTACAGTAAAATGTAGCGCCGCTACATTAGCCGCTACAATGGCCAAATTTATTGGAAATCTCTAGATATTTATTGTTCTGCTATTGGGATTTACTCATAAACATTTAATTAAACATTTCAAAACATATCAATGCAACTTTATTGCAATTAACCTAACTGAACTATAGTACGTGTTAGATACAGTAAATAAAAGTTAGTTATTTTTATGTTTTACCTTCCCTACATCGGCTACATGGATGTCTACCTTAATCTACCAATCTCAAAAATTATCCACATGATATACATATAAAAAATCAGTCTTTCATTTGTATATATGTATATGTGGATTATTTTTGAGATTGGTAGATTAAAGTAGACATCCATGTTGGGAAGGTGAAACATAAAAATAACTGTAAGCAAACTGAAACATGAAAAAATACCTGTAAGGCTGTAAGTGGTTAGTGGTAACTGGTAACAACTTAACAAGTAACAACTAACATGTTGACACTAGTAACAGGCTGAGGTTGACAACATTACACCGAAATCTTTCGTACAGTTTTATTCTGTAACTTATATTATCATTATGTATGTATCATGCTGGTTTTTAAATAATATTTAATACTATTAAGTAAAATCTAAAGGCTCTATCTATAAATGTAGCGGTAGCGCTGTAGCTGCAAAACCTCGTATCGCTACTTAAATATGTAGCGGGGGCTACCGCTACCGCTACTGTGGCGCTACATTGCCTTAAATGTAGCGCCGCTACCGCTACATGTAGCACGCTACTGCCCAGTGCCCACCTCTGCTCTTCTTCTTCTATTTGTAGTTGAAGGAGCTCTGGAGATGCGTCCAAGGTAGCCCCTTGACAGGACGGTGATTTACGGGGGTTGCATAACTGTGGACAAAAATTCAGAGATAAGACACTTCAGAGTGCAGAGTTGGTAAGAGAATATTGCTACTGGAAAGGGCAAATGCTGCATTTAAATGAATGAGGTTTGAATATATGTTCATATTTCATCCCGGGTTAGTGTTCACTGACATGCCCTGCACTCAGCCTCACATGAGTTTGTAGGCTCCACCAAAGGTCCAGCCTGGGCGGCACAGCCTGGAGCTTCTTCCGACCAAAATGGTCTTATCAATGTGAGTTGCTACCTCACAACAAGCAAAACTCCTGTGGGCATGTGTCTGAAGGATTAAAAATTAAGAGTAATATTGAGGTGAGCAGCAACAATCTTTACAAAGGGCAGTCACAACAAGCTGTACACTAAAGACTAAGTAAAGAGCTGATCCCAAAACGACTGCAGAGAGTGATTCTGCTTACATCAAATTTGGCACTCAGTTTTAGTGCAAGTTGGATGAAACTGAATGGGATGTGGGAGTTAGTTTCCCACAAGTTTTAGTTGGTTAGTTATGTTCGAACTAGAGATTTTATATCAGTGCTATAATAGATGAAAAGGTTTAGTAGTAGTAGTAGTAGGTTTAGATAAAAATGTGGCTACGGCATCAACTATTTGATTCTGGATGGGGCAGGGATAAGGGCCTCCTCCAAGCAAGTTCTGCAGTGTGACAGGGATATTCAGTCGAGTCAGTGTGTTAGTTAATTGGAAGCGTGCTGGGGCATGCTGAGGGCAGTGCAACAGCAAATGTTCTATGGTTTCAGGGGATCCACATGAGCAGAGAGGACTATCACAGAGTTTAAAACGAGCTAAATGGGCCTTAACACCTGCATGACCGGTATGTAGCCGGGCTAAGGTGGTCTCAACTGTGAGTTTATTATTATGGGCCCAGGGCCAGAAGCCAACCTGGTTTTTAATGAGTGTAAGAAAGTGGCCTTTGCCTGAGTTATTGACATTATCTAGCCAGGATTGATTCCAGCTAGTCTGGACCCCATCATGGGCAAGTCTTACCAGCTCTTCCCTGGACATGACGGTGATGGTGCGGTACCGCAGAGCGCAGAGAGTGGGCTTCCTTGGCAGCACGATCTGCTGTCTCATTGCCGGATATTCCCTTATGTCCAGGAATGTATTGGATATATACCTCATGAGAGGAGGTTAAAGACATAATTTTGCTCTGAATTAGAAATATTAGGTTAAGGTAGCATGAGGGCTGTCTATTTTTTATGAGATGAATGGATGCTTGTGAATCAGTGAATATAAAAATTTTTTCTGTTGTGAGATTATTCTGAGACCAATGCAAGGTTTCTCGAATGGCAAAAAGCTCCGACTCTATTACTTCTACCTCTGGACAGAGCTTCCAGCTCAGTAGAACACCTTTGGATGGGATGAACAGTGCCGCAGATGTGGAGGGTGTGGGGGTTTTGATCTGCAACCCGTCCGTGTAGATTGCTGTGTGAGCAATAAATTTTGAGTTAGTCATATCAGAGAAAATTTGTACAGCAGCATCAGAACCACACTCAGGATGATGTATGTTTCCGGTGAATTTTCCAGCGCATTTTCACTTTTTTTAAGCCATTGCTGTGCACAGTTGGCGCAATGTAATGAAAATTGATTCTCTTCGCGCACGTGTTCGCGCAATCCCGGCCATCAATTCTATGTCGCGCTGCCGAGCAGTAGCAGTTTGTGGAGGAACAGACGTAATACTCAGTACAGTATGCCTTTAATTATCTTTCAATAATATATGATTTTTCTTGATACGGAAATTTGGTGAAAGAGAAATCTAGAACTTTATTTTAGAATAAATTTTCTCCAAAGTCATATGGCAACACTGAACACTGTCTGTTTACATTTCGTATGTATAATAGCCGCAGTTTACGATTACCGTATGTTCCGTATCCGACAAGCGGAAGAGTCAGAAGTAACCCGGACATGTCTTACATTTATTATTGTCAGTTCGACTCGCATAGTTGATATAAACTTTGATCTTTGATGACCAACAAAATATAACTTTTTAATAGGGAGACTTCATGTTTATTACCGTAAAATGGGGTAACTTAGACCGGCAGTAGCCGAACAAAATTGGTCCAAAAAGTACTTGTCTACATTGAACCAAGGAGGCAATGGGGACACCAGAGGAGATGCAAGCATATGCGGCACAGGGATCTGCAAGGTGGACATGATGGCACGGGCATGAGAGATAAAACTTATTGGTTGGCATAGTGCTCTGTTAGGTAAGCATGGAGGAACATTTCGGTGAAACAATTCAGTTACAATTGGGCAACGGGGCAATTGTATCAGGCGAAAGTAATATTTACATAATAATTCATTCCTGTGTACTGAAAGAGGAGGAATGTGAGCTTCAACCTCCATTGAAGGTACCGGGGTGGTTCTTCTACAACCTAGAGCAATTCTCAGACAATTATTTTGTATTACATTCAGTTTACATAGATTAGTTGGGGCTGCAGAAGCATAGAAGGCAGCTGCATAATCTAAACGACTGCGAATGAACACTGTACAGTTTTAGCAGCAGTGCCCTATCAGCGCCCCAATGCCTGCTAGATATATACTGAAGTAAGTTTGTTATGGGTATACACGATAATTTAAGTGGAGAAATTTGCGGTTCCCATCGGAGCCGAGGAGCATCAAGGATGACCCCAAGATAGCGGTGTTGCTTTACGTATTCAAGATTAGAGCCATTGATGGACAATGGAATAGCTGTGACTTTTTTGTTTGTAAATAACATGCATTTTGTCTTAAGGTGATTTATGGATAGTCCCCACATATTTGTCCATTCATAGAATTTATTTAATTGTGTCTGTATTTTATCAGTAGTAACGACAAGGTCAGGACCGTGCGAGAAAAAAGCAACGTCATCAGCATAGTCTGCCGTATGCACCCCCAGCACCGATGGGAGGTCTCGCATCATTACATTAAATAAGAGGGGTGAGAGTATTGCTCCCTGTGGTACCCCAGATTTAATTTTCCTCATGGATGACATTTGGCCCTCAAATTGCACACAAAAAGAGCGATCAGCTAGGTAAGCTCTCAGCCATCTCAGCAGAGCATCGTGCACTCCACATTGGTTCAATTTAAATAGTAATCCAGTGTGCCAGACCCTATCAAATGCATTGGACAGATCACAAAATACCGCAACCAGTGGTGATCTATTCGTCAGGGCAGTGCAAATGGCGGCCTCAAGTCTGGCTATCTGGTCCACCCCAGCAAGGCGACGTCTGAAACCTCCCTGGGAAGGTCTAAGGCAGTCATTCTGCTCAAGAAAGAATCCTAGCCTTTTGTTGATTAATGCTTCTAACAGTTTGCTGGTGCACGAGAGGAGTGAGATGGGTCTGTATGATGAAACTGAGGTGAGGCACTTAGCTGGCTTTGGAATGGGCACAATTAGGGCGACTTTCCATGACTTGGGAACTATAGCGGAATGGAGGCTTTGATTGAAAAGGTCAAGCAGCCACTTCTTGTGGTCAGGAGGTAAATGCATAAGATGAGAATTATGAACACGGTCTAGTCCTGGGGAAGTTTTTTTGAGATGAATCATGCTGCCTTCAAGCTCATAAAGGGAAAAAGGCTCATTGATTGGTGAGTGGGTGTCATTGTGCAGGGCAATAGCAAGAGGGAGGATTACATGTTGCGGGTAAGGAGATGGTGCTGGACATGTGAGGAGTTGCTCATAGTGGAGGGAGAGTGCTTGAGCTTTGCTAAAAGAGTCTGTTATGACAGCATTGGGCACAATAAAAGGCTGTGATTTTCGCACAAATGGTGTTCACAGGCGTTTAACTTGATTCCAAAGTTGGGAGATAGGTGTGTCGGATGTAATCCTACTGCAATAGTCTCTCCAGGACTCCTGCTTTGCTTTCTTGACTTCCCGTTTTACTTTGGCACTGTATCTTTTAAAGGCAATAAGAGTGGCAGGTGAGGGCTGAGAAATTAAGGCTCTCTTTGCAGCTCTCCTGGCTTCCACTGCTTGAGCACATTCACATGTCCACCATGATTTGTTGTATCTGGGATTTACAATTTCCTTTGTTTGTGCAAAAACTTCAGCACTAGAGGACACAATACTATTCACAAAATCTTCACAGCCTGCCTCAAAGTTGTGTGAGGGTGTAATGCCCCTCTGTAGCAGGGCCCCAGCCCATGCACCCCACGAGCCCCTCTCAAACCTCCAGGATGGACGAGCTCTGTAGTGGACTGTTGGAGCTTCAATGCCAACACAGGTGATAACTGAGTAGTGGTCACTACCCATGTCACAGTCAGCGCTCACTGATGCTAGAGGCAGCAAATTGGTAGAAATTATCGAGAGGTCTAGGGTTGAGAAAGAGTTATGGTATGTGCTGAAAAATGTTGGGAGGGATGGAGGTGTTAGTAATGAGAGAATGGCTTTGTTAAGCAAGATGTTTTCCAGGCTCCTACCACTATGATTTGATGTTTTGCCGGGTTCCCAGATGGGACTATGTGCATTGAAGTCTCCTACTATGAGACAGGATGGTTCTAGCTGATGAAAGTAATGGTTGAATTCCTGAGGAGAGATATTTTCATTAGGATTATAAACATTTAGTATTAAAAATGGTACATTGTTTTTAAGATAAATTTTAACAGCACATACTTCAAGAAATCCTTGAGGAAAAGGTTGTAAGACCTGTTCTAGGTATGTTATATCACTTTGAACAAAAACAGCAAGACCCCCACCAGGTTGAGGAGCCCCTCTGTGTTTGTAAATTGCATTATAGTTGATGACATTGGGTTCATAATTTGGTGAGAGCCATGTTTCTGACAAACAGACAATATGGGGTTTACTGGTGTAAATATTTAATTTAAAATTGCTAAGCTTATTAGTAAGACTATGACAGTTCCACTGAACAATATTTAATTCTTGGGTGGGAGACATTTTTTAGAGGAGTTTGTTTTAACTTTATTATCTAATGAGTTTTCATTTCTATCTTTAGCTTTAATCTTACCTCTGCTTTGTCCCTGTTTACCTCCAGGGTTGGAGGGTCCCTGAGTAGCCTTAGAGGGGCGTTTTCCAATAATTGGAGACGGCCCAATGAAGTCCTCAAACATCTCTGCATCCACCGCTCCCAGAAGTGCAACCCCAGCATGATCTCCAGAAGAGCCCTGGATCTCTCCAGTGCTAAGTTCAGGTTGTGGAACAATACCTGTGCTAACAGGAACATTATTGCAAGTAATGGCAGGGCTATAACTCTGTAAAGTTTCTTTAGTTAGGTCAGTAACAGTTTTGGTAATGTCTAGCCTTTATGAATGTTTACACAGTGAGATAATTTTACACATGAGTTCAATAAATTTGTTGACAGTTATGCCCTGCAATGTGGAAGGGACATGGTCATCTTGGGTCTGGGTTCCCATGCTTACTGTTTGAACAGAGTGATTATGCTGAGACTTGACTCTTTGGGCCCAGGTTCTGGGCTGGTTTGTGGCAGCAGATGGCTGGCCAGATAATGGCATGTATCTGTTAGGGATCTTGGGAAATATTTTATTAGAATCATGGTTATTTTCAGAACGCTGGACAACCATTAGAGCATCTTTATAGGAGATCCCTTGCTGAGCTCGAATTCTTTCAACCATCTGGGCCTCCTTTGCAACCCTACATCCCCCATAACTGGCTGTGTGTTCACCACCACAGTTACAGCAACGAGGGGCACCTTGTGCTTTGCAATCTTTAATGCTGTGGGCACCACCACACTTGACACAGCTAGGGGCGCTCCTACAGCTTATAGCACTGTGGCCAAATCTCTGGCATTTGAAGCACTGCCAGGGTTTTGCTATGTATGGATCTACTGAAAAGCACTGGTACCCAAGTGGGATGAAAGTTGGCAGGGTGTTTGTATTAAAGGTTACTTTAAACATGGAGGTGTTGATCTTTTCTTTGCCTTTTTGAATTCTCTCTGCAGAGGCACCAGAGTAGCCAGCCAAATCCAGAGCTTCAGCAAGTTCATCGTTTGTGACATCCTCACCATGGGACCAATAACTCCAACTGACTTGGAGTGATTGAAAGGCACACGGCATTTTATGGTCCAGGACCCAAGTTGAGTGACACTTGGCAGAGCAGACATCCCAACATCAGGCTCATCTTTCAAGGTAATTACTAAGATCTTACGCCCAGGATTTTTGCTAAATTTGGCAATTCCTGCTCTGTCAAAAGGGGAGTCTGCTAAAGCTTTACTTAAAGCTAAGTCATTTGAAAAAAATTTTTCAACCGGGCGAGCATCTGCTACTGGTTCAATAATAATAACTCACCTGGACCCAGTGGAATTATAAGATGGAGCAAGACTTTCTCCCTCCTTGGTAAGCTCTGCAAAGTTTCTCTTATTTTTATGAGAGTTTGATCTCTGGGCAGGCGTTAGGATCTCATGCTCATCATCTGAAGTTTCTGATCCAAGAGTGATTTCACCTATGTCATCATCATCAGCACAAAAACCCTCAAAGTTACTGTTCCGGGGAACTGTGGAAAGGCCAGTCCCTCCACCAGCGGCAGCAGCAACTGATCTTCCCCATGGTCAGGAAAATGTGCCAGGTGCGCGGGGAATTTATTTTGTCATTTTAACGACCTGCACGGTGCACCATACTATGCTGGTAAAAAAATGTGCCGTGCGCCGTACTTTAGAAAGCTAAAATAGTTTAAATATGGATGCGCGGCAACGCGGCTCTAATTAAATAAAGATCATTACTTGTGGTATGATAAACATGAAGTCTCCCTATTCAAAAGTTATATTTCATTGGTCATCAAAGATCAAAGTTTATATCCACTACGCGAGTCGAACTGACAATAATAAAATGTAAGACATGTCCGGGTTACTTCTGACTCTTCCGCTTGTCAGATACGGAACGTATGGTAATCGTAAACTGCGGCTACTATACATACGAAATGTAAACAGATGGTGTTCAGTGTTGCCATATGACTTTGAAGAAAATTTCTTCTAATATAAAGTTCTAGATTTCTCATTCACCAAATTTCCGTATCAAGAAAAATCATATATTATTGAAAGATAATTAAAGGCATACTGTACTGAGTATTACCACTATTACGTCTGTTCCTCCACAAACTGCTCGTGCGCAGCAGCGCAACGTAGAATTGATGGCCGGGATTGCGCGAACACGTGCGCGAAGAGAATCAATTTTCATTACATTGCGCCAACTGTGCACAGCAATGGCTTAAAAAAAGTGAAAATGCGCGGGAAAATTCACCGAAAACATACATCATCCCTAGTCTGGAAAAGTCCTATTTTTGTCTGAAATATCGCGGCTCATATATCATATAATTTCAGTAGGTATGAAATCTCGCGGCTCAAATGTCATAAATTTTTATTTGATTAAAAAATCGCGGTTTGCACTTTGCAAACATGTCATTTCATAAAATTGTCAACTTCCGCATGGCGCAATCCGCATTGCTTTACCGTTCCCGCCAAAAATATCTTGCAGAAAAAACATAAACATTGTAATGTAAACAAATCAACGAAACGTTTTGTTGAAGATCGCGCATAGTTGCGGTCATGTCAAAGCGGTCAGACTGCATAGTGGCAAATTAGAAAGTTTTTTAGACTCTCCCTCAAGTTCATTTTTGAGTCCTATTATAATCAGTAGACCAGTAAAGTATCCTGGATACCAGTGTTATCATACATAAGAAATCAGTTTAAATCTTGAGTAAATGAGGAAATTAAAAATGAGCTGATTCTAAAAAAGCTCTGGTTTGCCACTATGTCAGACTGCATTAATGTGTGCTGAACTTACAGTAGACACAAATTTTATTGTTGCCGTTTGACTGCTTAAGGGTAAAATTAGAGATTTGGGGTAACACGTGCATGGACTTTGTAAATAAATTTGCACCTCGTAAATGGCTTTTCATGGCCAAGATATGGAACTCACGGTTCGGTGAAATGGAATCACGGCTCATAGAAATGGAATCACGGCTGGCAAATCCATAAAATCACGGCTCAAAAAATTCAGTCGCAGCTCGCCAAGTAGATATATTCCATGCCTGCATCATCCTGAGTGTGGATCTCCCCAAAGCTGAGTCAGGAATTGCCGAAAGTGGAACTAATGATGGTGAGTCAGATGTTTCTGGGACACAAACAAGATCTTTTGATTTATCTCCCACCAGCAAAGGCGACTCAACAGTCTCAACTAGTTCAGGCAAAGAAGAAGAGCTGCTGCCTTCATCTGAAGACAGGCTACTCTCCTTCCGCCTCTTATGGCGCGACATTCTCGAAGTTACCAATGTCGCGCTATTGATTAATTCTTAGAGTTCAAGAACACAGTTATCACGAGTTTCAAAATTGAAATTAAAGAGGTAGGCTTAGGAACTTACTTACGACCGTCGTCGACTGCAGCTCGAACTGGTCAACCGGACGAGAACCTGCTGACTCTTTTTTTTTTTTTCAAATTTGCGGGGGCCTCTGAAGACCAGTCCAATGCGGCCCCACGGCCCACGACAGAGTTTTGAGTTATAATTGTTAATCACTTTAATCAATCACTTCAATCACTTTAATTAATCACTTCAATCACTTTAATTAATCACTTCAATCACTTTAATTAATCATTTCAATCACTTTAATTACTTCAATTAATCACTTTAATTAATTGGCTCTTTATCATTAATCATTAAAATCCTGCCTAACTCAATCTGCCTGCCTAATTTGAACTCTCCCTAGCACCTGTTGAAGAGAACACTCCACGGCGAAGCCGCGGAACACAGCAGGGTCGTGGAACACGGCAGAGCCGCGGAACACAGGCAGAGCCGCGAAACACGACAGAGCCGTGAAAGCCGGCAGAGCCGTGAAACACAGCAGGGCCGCAAAAGCATGGTGCCAATCCATAGGTTATTCAAAAGAACCTGTTCTTATGTCATTTTGAACCGATCAACACTTCTTTATGGACCGATCGTATAACACACCTTCACCGGCAAAAGCTTTCACACTTCTGAGCGAGCTGACAGCTACAGCTACACTGGCCGTGGGGTGTGGGTGGACCTAATTTGAATTTGAATGCATGCAGCGATTCAAAATCCTATAGACTGTGATAGACATAGTATACAAGTCATAGAGCCTAAATTTTTAATATCTATAAAAAAA
>NW_025931574.1:180448-197655 GCF_000764305.2 Hyalella azteca
AAACATAACTCCTGTGGGCTTTCTCTGAAGGAGCAATATTTGAAAACTGATTTACAGGCAAGCAGTAACAGTCCTTACAATGGCAGCCTTGGTACATGAAATTGATAACAGATACTGATCCTAACAATATTCTGGTCCTACTTAACATCATTCTAATCCTAACAACCTACATAGACTGGTACCGCTTGTCTCAAATTAAGCACTTATTATAGTGCTGGGATGAAGTGAATATTCTGATAGTGTTACCTGCTGACTCTCTCGAACCTCCCAGCCGACCCTGCGCTACTCTGCTCGGAGTCGGAGCGTTTGTTGATCAACGATTTTGTCCGCTTTCTAAAATAAAATGAATGTGGGAGCAGATTTAGGCTACAAATTCAAATCTTAGATTGCCATAAATCGAGCACACAAATCCCTATTATATGCTAATCTTATTTCTGTCTTGGCAACCCATAAGATCTGCTTAATCAACCCATTCCAAGAAGATTACTATGTAATTTTATTCAAATCGATTAAATAAATTGTTTTTTTTTTATATACATTATTTAGCGGTTTCAGCGTTTATTAGGCCGTAGGCCTTTCGCCGATTCTTAACATCGTAGAAACATCCACAGCATGTTGCAGGCTTGAACTCGCTGCTTCAAAATTTCAATGCTTTACCGCCCGGCCTCCTCGTCGATTTTGACCAGAAACTGGCGCACAGAGCTGGGATCGAACCCACTCCTCTCTGCTACTCTAAACTGTAATCACTGGGCCACCCTGCCCACCTTCATGAATCGCAGCTGGAATTTAACACTACTTTCACAGTTCATTTCGCGCTTCCAGCAGCATCCCCCATGCTGTAGTGGCTGCGCAATATTTCGAATTTATCCTTTAATGATCAGCAGCGATCTTTTCTCTAAGTTGCGAGGTAAGATTCGAAAAGGTAAATAATCTCAGAAGCCGCTCACTATCAACAAAAAATTTTTCTCTGCATTGCATTTCAGAGTTGATGCAACTTAACCGGCACTCGGCTAAATTCATGTAGCAGTAGGATCATTTCCAGTTAAACTTGGTGCTGCATTCTGTAGTTTACAAAGTGGGTATACATTTGCTTTGGGTTACCCGGTCATGTTTGGTGTTGAACACAAGCCACATGGGCAGCGTCAAGATGAGTTGACATATACTCGAGAGCTTAGGAGAATAACTTGCAAGGCCAACAATGGGTTTATTGATCAATAACAAAAAGTGGCGATCAACAAAGTGAGATTATCATGTAGTAGGGATGAAACCGCATAGTTTCCCAGGAGCGAATAATCAATCAAGTGATATTATTAACAGATAAAAAACTTTAAGTTTCCCAGGGCACGAATAACAAGGCGATATTATTATCAGGAAGAAAAAACCATGAGATCCGGAGAAAGAAACAAGGACTTGGTATTACCTAGGTATGGATATTCAGAATATCATTATAGATAGGTACAAACAATTAACTCAATAAATGCAAAAGATATGTATATTTTTTTTAGAAGCAAAAAATTGAAAAAAATTAGGGTTTGATTTTAAAGAAATGGTGCACTGTAATGAACTAGTTAATCTAGTATGTATTGTGGTGTACTATTTGTTCCACGTTAGTGTAGTGAATAGTATACCGACACATTATTACGCATGACCACGCTGTACTTAAAACATATTTGTACACTCAAAACTAAACTTCGGCTGTGCATACAACAGCAGTAAACTGTTTTGTATATTATGCTCCGTACTAGCCTATCTGAGACACTTGTATCTTAAAGAGTTTGATATATCAGAAAACTCTACGGAATGCAATGAATTGAGACTTAAATTATCGTTACATATTAACAAGCACGGTTATGTCCAACTACAACTATTATTATCATCGGTATGGAACGTTGAGAATTCTCAGACAATCACAATACTTCGACTTGCACCACATGCAAAAAAAAATCAATTACAATACAAATCAGACTAGTTAAGAGCTTTCACTCGTTTTTCCGTACACAATTTCCAAAACCACACATAACAAAGTGAACAATTTCTATAGAGACTCGATGCAAGATTCCATTCAACTTAAGGCTATATTGAACTCAATGGGAGATGACTTAACTTAGGGAAAGATAAAATATAACTGGAGACGAGATTCGAGATAACTTTGAGCAAGATAGAATATAACTGGAGACGAGATTCGAGATAACTTAAAGCAAGATAAAATATAACTGGAGACGAGATTCGACATAATAAGAGCAAGATTCAACATAGTAGGAAGCGTGATTCAACATAATAAGAGGAAGGATTCGACTCAACTGAAGTAAGGATCATTATCACAAAGGTTGAAACTCCACGTACCAAAAAGCAAGGTTCAAAGTAATCCAGGATTTAAAGCACATTAGCATTATAATATAATATACATTTATAATAATAAAGCACGTGTTATTCGAACGAGCATAACTCAGTGGACTAGAAAAGGCAACAGATATTTGAGCTTACAAGTGGTCTCTGCCTCAAGGCTAAGATACGAGCTAAGCTAGTGAATGCTTCAACATATTCAATGCAACAAATGCTATATTCCGAGCAAATGTGCTCGAGATTTAAAAGCAACTCAATGCGGGATTTGATGTGGGCAAACTCTAAATTTGCAAGATATTGCAAGTACTTGAGCATAAAATTGAACGTAAATAAATTAAAACTAGAAAGCAACTCAGGGCAAGATTCAATTAAACCGTACTGGTATGCTAGCAACGAAGCCACTGAAAGGGAGAGTGCAGCAGAAAATAAGGTAAAAAAAACAGGTAAAAGCAAGGTATACTGAAGGTAAAGGCAAGATCCAATACAAGTTTCAAGAATAACTTAGGGTAAAATTAAAACGTGTAATTGTGCACACAAACAAGCCCAACTATGAGGACTAGTATGCACCGACCGACGCATCTGGTGGTTATTGTTAAGTGGCAGTGAACAGTGAAGATTTAGAAATATCAGTCGATAATTCATGATCAAGCTCGAGCTTATTTTCCAGGGAAGCTGGATGGCTTTTACTCGATGCAATTAGAATCATATTGTCCGGGTAAACTTTTGAAGCTTATACTAAATTTTTTGTGTTTTTAGATCAGCTAACTTTTCCGCGGACTGGCAATTATTACAATCTTATCTACAGAAATTTGAGACCACTTTTTATTCATGGATGTGGTGATGGAGGAATGAGTGAGAGTTTTTTGAGCACATCTATGACTCGCGGTGCGACGTTATCTCTGAACTTGTGCAGTGCCGTC
This sequence comes from Hyalella azteca, assembly GCF_000764305.2. NCBI lineage: Eukaryota > Metazoa > Arthropoda > Malacostraca > Amphipoda > Hyalellidae > Hyalella > Hyalella azteca. The sequence continues at coordinate 183,712 of NW_025931574.1, forward strand.
TCGGTGGCCGTGGCGTGAGGGTCTCGCATGCAGCGCTCCCCGCACTGTCCGCTGAAGTGGCCCACATAGGCAACGCTAAGGTCTATCTGCTGCGACTGCGAGCATGGACCTGAGAGAAAATGTATTTCGAGGAATGAATAAAAAAACTAGTTACCTCACAATTGAGTAGAGCCACTTTCTATCTCATTTGAACCATTCTCACAATAGATGTATCGTCTCAACCAACAGCATGCTATATTTGCGAGGAATGAAAAAGGCATGAATTTAAGTGACCATCTATACAATGTCAATGAAGAGTAAAGAACACAGCCTAACTTAATTACATTAACAAGTAAGGAAAGGAGCACCTACTCTGTCAGCATTAAAGGAACTTCAGCGTTAAATAAAGGTGCCCCAGCAAGCTACCTCAAATCCAACTTCAAAATATAAACACATCCCAAAAGAACCTCTCCAAACTCTAACACAAAACGATATGGCAAACAAATCTAACGATACATCAGAAAATCAAGTCTTGCTACAAAGGTCTAAGTATAAAACATCAATGCCAACCATAAGTAAACCCAAAATGTCAATACTTCTTCAGTATTTATGAAACAAAGCAAAGCAAATAGGTAAGTATATACATGCATTGCTTGCACTACAAACAGCATAGTAGCCTGCTTTAATTGTAGTAACCAACCTGAAGCGCAGGCAACAGAGCGATGAGAGAATGCCGCTGTTGTGTCCGCCATGTCGTATAGACTCTTGAAATTATAATGCTTCTCGTCCGGGTCATTGATGAGCTTCTGGTCATGATACAACATGTGCAGATAAGCAGGCACATCCCCTTGTCTCTCCTTGTAGTCATGAGCCTGCCTCATGTCCCCGCTAGGAGAGACCAGCGTATAGCCCTCAACTTGGGACGACGCGTGCTCATGTGAGGGTGGAAGGTCAGAGGGGAAGTACTGCCACCGGAACCAATACGATGGTGGAGGAATTGGCCAGTCCTTAGTACTGTAGGATACAAATATTTAACTTTCTGTGGACAAATGATTTGATTATTTACCGTTTATAAAAATTAAACCATAGGAATACGAAATTAGGCCGCCATAAAAATATATAAAAAGAATATTCAAGTAGTTCCTATGAGACACATCAATATGAAATGTTAGCATTGAGAAGTTTACAATTTAGTACAGAGCTGAAAACCTGCGCTAATTGAGTGAATATGATGAGCGCATCCCAGCCTGGTACACAAATGTGACCAGCACACCTCAGTATAGCGTCCAGTGTAGACCAGGCAATAAGTCCAGCAGCTATCTCAATCAATCGTCAGCTATGGAAAGATCGGGTTCCAAAGGCCGGATCCCTTGTGAATCAAGTCACGAAAAGTTCAAGAATTGGCAACAGGCCATGGGCCTATTTCTTCAGCGCCGACACTTCTATTCTATTCTATTATTATCCAAACTTTTAAATACCATATAAACACAGCAATGTATGTAGTCTTCTGGCGTTATCTAATCATTCTCCATTTCTTCATGGCCTACGAATAATAACATCCAGAGTAAATAAAGAACTTAATGGCTCATTTCATTCTAAAGACAAACAAAGCTCACGGATGCTACTCATTTTACAGTACATAACATTATACCAGGTTTTTCCCAGACCCAAAATTAGCTGAAAATATTGAAGAGAAACTAACAATGACCATAATAGGTTTTAAACAACTAAAATCCAGAAAGACAACTTATACTTTATTCAAATGAATTAAATGAGGGTAAAATTTTCCTATCGGAATGTAGGGCCAGTGGCAGAATAGTACTAGGTAAGAATTGGTGAGCAAGGACAGTGGGATCAAACGTTCAAAGTGGGATAAAAATGTACTAGATGAAATTAATTATTTGTTTGGTCTTCTCAAGAGTCTTCTTGGATGTTGAGAGGTTATTCATCTAATAACTAATATAAAGTAAGTTTAGTCATGTCAAGTTCATAAATAGTTTGGATATTAGAACAGTACCATAAAAGTTCTCTTGAAACAAGTAGAGGACAGCGAACTTAAGATTAGTTATGAGAAGAATTTAATTACCGTCTGAGCAGTGGCTCATCGACGTAAGGTGGAGGGTAATGGAAGTCAGTGGTGTGTACGAAGCCTTTCTGCTCATAGTAGCGAAGCACCTTTTCTATGTTGGGATGCACACGCGTTACGTAGAGGAAGACCTGCGATGTGCCCAACGCACGTAGCAACTCCAGCCACTCAACGAGACGCACTGAGAAGTCCTCTTGGTAATAGAAGAGCGCGGGTCCGCACACACCAACCTCGAACTCATCTCCTGATCTGCAATATTGCTCACTGTCACTAAACAACTAAGCCCACGAGCCTGAAAGTCTTCAGTCTTACTCTCGCTTGTAATATAAGTACATGGGCACAGATGGTCAGAAGATACACAGATCGCCAAAAGATATCAGGTGAGACTTATTCTCGCTTGTAATACAAGCACATGGGAACAGATGGTTACAGAAGATACACAGAGCGCCAAAACATATCAGGTGAGACTTACGCTAAGCGTTCACGTTGTGGCCGTCCATTACTGCCAGAGATCAACTGGTTTGAGGAGTGAGAGCCAGCAGAGCGCCCGTGCTTGTAGCCACCTGATGTTTGATCAGTCTCTCTACTCACAACCTGTACACATGGCATACATCTTGACAGTGCGTAGCAAATTACACATAAAATATAACATAATCCTTACCAGGTCTTCGAATTTTACTAGTATCTAAATTGCTAGGTTGGAGAAGAACGCACTCATCGAGCGGATTGTAAATATGCTTGTTATTCACCATTATAATTCACTATTAACATTCATACACTTCAAAGAAACACATAGATATTAACTGGTAAGAAAATTGCACCCGGATAAGAAGCAAACTTAGCAAGCCAATTCTTGAAACGCTTCTCAGACAGAAGAAAAATCAGTTAGAATTTTTTTTAACTAAATTATGTACTGTAGTGACAAAATAATTCTTGACAAACAAGCAAGGTCTTGGGAATGCACTCATGATTATTTCAATGATGAAGATGATGACAATTTTTTTCCTGTCAACTACCATCAACAAATGATATGACGATCTACTAAGGGTCGGCGATTCTAAGGCAGATTCCCCCCACAGAATGGACCTAATTTAGCAATAAATCCTTTTCATAAACTGTAATTAGAGACACACAATAAAATCTCTTCTACTAACCACTATATAGGTATACTAAAGTAAAAAACTAATTGATAGAAGCAAAAAACTTCATGCTAAAAGTTCTCAGAAAACAAAACTAGACCATGATTGAAACCCTTTACAAAATTGAAACCCCTTCGCCCACATTTCTTACCGTATCCCCAGATGGTATAAAGCATTTACCATAAATGAAGACAACAGGAGGGTGCAAGACCCCAGCATTAAACAAAACTAGTGCAAGACCCCAGCATTAAACATTTCAGCACAGGCTCTTAACAAGGAACTCTAGTATTGTATAACACCAAGAGGAGAATACGTGTTAGAACTAACAGAGAGGAGGTTCTGGGCAGGAGTACAAGGCTGAGATACAACTGAGGCCTTAACAAGGAACTCTAGTATTGTTTAACACTCAACAGGAGAATACGAGTTAGAACTAACAGAGAGGAGGTTCTGGGCAGGAGTACAAGGCTGAGATACAACTGAGGCCTTAACAAGGAGCTCTAGTATTGTATAACACTCAACAGGAGAAGTGTAAGAACTAACAGAGAGGAGGTTCTGGGCAGGAGTACAAGGCTGAGATACAACTGAGGCCCCCCAGGGCGCAGCTGCGTGCTGCAAGGCAGGGCAGGTGAGCATGTAGCTGAGCAAGCGGTCGCTGCTCTCCCACTGCCAGTCAATGTACTCTGTAGGAGGTCAATTAGATTCAGTACCAGGTCAATGAAGCAGCATGGAAAGCCAATACTGCAAGTTTTGCAATAAAGTGCTGGGGACGAGAAATATATAGGTACAAGAGGACATTAGGTGAAAAATAACAATTTAAATTACCTGTCAGCAGTAATAAAACCCATTCATTAATCACCTCAAATGTTAAAGCAAGATTAGGATTGGTATTGCATTAGCCAAAGATGACATTTTCAGTAAATGCAATTTACATTTAAAGTTGTGCAAGCTACATATAATTTGAGACAAATGGCAGATTCATTAAGTTCAAGAAACGAACAGCCACATACATAATGAGAGCAATGCAAGTACAAGACTTGATGGCCTACAAGAGAAGATGCAAAGTAACTAGATTATTTTGGACGATAACAACAAAAATCCAAATAACCGCTTCTTGCCCCATTAGTTGCAGATAATCCTTGATAAGGTAGCAATAGTATAACAGTGAGACATTCTGGATGTCAGACATTCTCACCAGCCCTGATGACACGACTGATGTAAGGTTGAGTTGCATGATTGTACCACAGCAAACACCAAGGCAGCTCAAATGAGTCAAAATATTCTTTCTGCAGGAGCGTGACCACTCGTACAACTCCGCCAGGTGGTTCTGCACATGCCACAGCCACTCAAGTCAAGACTGACAGGAAGTTTTGAATTGCAAGCGTTTGTTATAGATAAGTTTGATCTCAGAAGTGTTTGAGGTAATGATGACAGGTCTTACTTATTACTTTATTATTGAGCTATCACTAAATATGTCACATAGATAGGTTTGATCTCAGAAGTGTTTGAGATATTAATCACAAGTATTAGTGATTACTCTATAATTGAAGTTACACTAAAGAAATACATATCTGAAAAACATGAATCACATTCATAAGTCAATGTTAGGGATGAATCATTGAGAGAAAATGAACAGATATCCATTACAAAAGTAATTTTATTAGTATACAAGTTTTACCACCTCAAATAGAAACCATATCTAAATTTTGCATACATAAACTAACTTAAATACCAGTTTTTGTTCGATTTTCATATATAGCTGAGTAGAGAAGAAACTTCTTGCCACTGGCATCTTTGAAATGTTGCCACACACTTGCAGTCCAGTGAATTCTGCTCAGCATTTCAAGCAACAGAGAACTTTTGAACATGGAAGTGATAACCTTAATATTCCATCATCATCTCAAGACAAGCAAAGAACAAAGCCACAAAAGATCTATCTGTTTCCAAAGGCTAAAGTAGAACTGATAAAAACTTAAAGTACATCAATAAGAAATGAAATTTTGGTAAAATTGATTTGCATTAACTGAAGCCCAAAAAAAGAAAGAGAGGTCCTATTTGTCTACTGTACAACAGGGAGAGTAACACAGTAGGTATTAGGAACTGCACATAAACTGCAGTCATTAAGCAAATGCTTGAAAACTTGAGTATACAATAGTATTTTGTGTACATATTATTTCCATAAATTTTTATCTGGTTTTCAAACAGCAAGATCTAGCAATTTAATCATGACAAAATGTTGATAAAGTCAACAAGTAAAGTTCTGATGAGATCTTAGGTAGTTAAAATTCCCAAAATATTTCATATCATTCTTTTTCTAGTCTTCAGTCCTTTCTCAGGTAAGGTATATACCATACATGATCACTTAAAATTGTCTCCAGCTTGTGTTAAAGGCTCTCATCATCCCCAAACACGCCCAAAAATCAAAATATGAGCATATAATACAAATTTCTAATTCTGACAATGAAATTGACATTCTTTTTAAATTTTGTAAAAAGATGGAAGTACCTTAGCAATGTCATTTCAATTATATAGTACCTACTCAAGCTAACTAAATTAAATCAAATGGAATTGAAGTTAGAAAATTACTCTTAATATTAGAGTGGTTAGAGTAGAATTGAATTAAATTTTTCCAGAGTGATGACCATATTTAATAGATTTTTCAACTATGAATAAATCCTTCAGTATGCCAAATTTAAGAACAGACCAATGAGAAAATATATCTTGTGATTGTTCATATTTTCTTGTACCGTACTGGATTCGTAAACTTGAATTTCTGAACATATTAATGCTTGCCCACAAAAAGGTTAAATTTAAATATTTTTGAAAAAGTAAAATTCTCTGAAAATAATGAAGCAGATAATTTAAAAACGTAGAGCACTCACTTCATGAACTCTGGCATGAGACTACAGCGAGGGAATGAGCTGTTGAGCAGACGCAAGGGGGCATTGGGATGATGTGCAGCCAGACTTTCATATGAAGATCCAAGGCCCTTTGGATCTTTTCTTGACAGCTCATCCTGTCAATAAGGAGATAAAATGAAGTCACACCAGAAAAGAAACAAGTTTATTTATAACTCAACAAAGTGCAATTCCAAATTTAGTTGTTTTTTATAACCTATAATATATACAAACATATGATACACAAATGAATGTCAACAAATTCTAGTGTGATGAATTTCATGACTTTAAAAAGATCCTGTTTACAGAACTTCTGTAGGTACCAAATTAGGTAATTATTTCACCTATGTAGTAATTATAATTATTAGTATTTAGTACTCAATATCATTTGTGAATATTAGACACCCAGTGACCCAAGTCACTGCAATATATACTGTTCTATATAATTAGGTACAGTAGCCATTTTTAAGAACAATTATCAAAGTTTTTCTTTTATTTGATAAAGTAAAAAATGAAAATGAATAAACAATATCTACACCATCAAATGGGCTAATAGAGGACACTTTTTTTGTAGAGAACTTTTTTGTTGTTTGGGCTCATTTTGAAGGTCTTTGAGGGCTATTGCATGGCATCTCCAAAAAAAATTCTATATGCAATTTGTAAGATGCCAGACACCAAATAAAAGCCTTTTAAATTACTACTGGGTATGGGATAATAAGGGACACTTGAAATAAAACTTAATTTTAAAAACATTTTAAGCACAAAGAATGTACTCATCTCATACTATCAGACTGGTCCATAATTCTATCTATGACATTCTATGCACATTTGGTGATCAATGACCAATGGCAATGCATTAATTTTTCATCAAGTGGAATATTTTGCTGCTAGAGGTAAATTTAATCAAAATTCTTTGTCATTAACCAACATTTAGTTAACTGGAGACTTTGCTAACCAAAGTTCTGCAGTAAATGTGCTTTTATGGGTGTCACTTAGGCTTAAAACCCTATCTTGCAGAAATGACTGCTACTTTATTTTGTTTTAGATTGGGGTACACAAATTCTGTCAATAAAGTTTTAAAGCGGTCACCGGTTTGCAAGCTTTTTGAGCAAAATACTTTGCCAAAGTACAATTTTTAAACATTTTTTCCAGGGATTTTTTAGAGCTAGTAAATGTACAATTTCTTCACTTCCTTTATGCTACATAGGGTGATAGATAGTAAAAATGTTGAACTTTACACCACTATTTCAATTTTCAAATTTTGCAATATTTTGATTAGTAGTAGGCCTAGTTTAGCTGATACAAAATTTCAAAAAAATATGGGACGACTGTCCAGATTCACCCTGCCCGTTACTCATTAGCCTGTTACTCATTAACCCGTTTGCCATGGTCAGGAAGATGTGCCAGGTGCGTGGGAATTTATTTTGTCATTTTAACGACCTGCGCGGTGCGACATACTACGTTGGTAAAAAATGCGCCGTGCGCCGTACTTTAGAAAGCTAAAATAGTTCTACTATTTTAGTACTCTTCCGGTTGTCCGCCTTGTCGGATACGGAACGTACGGTAATCGTAAACTGCGGCTGTTATACATACGAAATGTAAACAGACGGTGTTCAGTGTTGCCATATGACTTTGGAGAAAATTTCTTCTAAAATAAAGATGGCCGGGGGCCCGGGATTGCGCAAACACGTGCACGAAGATAATCAATTTTCATTACATTGCGCCAACTGTGCACAGCAATAGCTTAAAAAAGTGAAAATGCGCGGGAAAATTCACCGAAAACATACATCATCCTGAGTGTGGCTGTGGCCCGTTTGACAGTTCTATAATTTAGAAAAATCCAAATTTGCTGTGGCTGCTATGCTGTGTGCTGGTGCTGTAGGGCGTAATGACAAACCAGAGATTTTTTTTAGAATCAGTTCATTTTTAATTTCCTCATTTACTCAAGATTTTAACCAATTTCTCAAGTATGATAATGCTGGTATCCAAGATACATTACTGATTACTGGTCTACTTATAGGACTCAGAAATGAACTTGATAGTTGAGAAACATGAGAAAGAGTCTAAAAAACTCTCTGCTTTGCCACTTTCCAGTGTGGGGCCTGTGGCTGTTGGCCTGTTGCCTGTTAATGCTCTCTTTTTTTTATTTAGTAAGCAGTTGGATATTGTAAGAGGTTGTGCAAATGTGCTGTTGATCAGTCTGTAAAGGAACATTGATTGGTTAAAAATCTGTAAATACTATGTTCTTTTATATTGCACTATGATTGCATTTGCAGATTAAAAACAATTGTTTCACAGGTGACTTCTGAAAATTGCAAGATGTGAGTAAAACAGGCAATTTATTTTACTTATTTAGTAAATAACTTAGAAAAAGGCTATAAGAAAGGGTAAAATAGGCCATATTTACTGTCATTTTAGACCAATGGTGGGTGGTTTCTGCACAGACTTAGGCTGAGAGTTCAAGTAAAATTTTAAGACTACCTATGGAAAAAAAGGAACCATGGAAAGCAAAAATTACAAAAGTTCCACAACCGGTAGAATAATAAATAGAGCTGTGATACAAATAACTATTAATACATTTACTTACCTTGGCAAAAAATGAAGCAGGATCAGCTTCCAGAATGGGGCAAGGACATTGCTTCAGAGGCGATACGTTAGAAATAAAAAATTGTGTGGAAGAATAGAAAATATAATGAGCAATCGTAACAAGTACAATGAAAGGAAGCACATAGAAACAGATTTTAACCATCATAGAATAGTTTGACTTTAAAATGAGAATCATACATTTATTTATAAGTAGTCTGAATCACAGACTCATACTATCTGCACGGCGACGGCGGAAGCACGAGACGGTCAAAGGGCCAGGGTTTCCAAATGGAGCAAAGAGAAAAAGGCCAATTTAGCTCAAAAAAGGCTCAACTTAAAATTAATAATAAAATTGCGAATTTCAAGGTAATTACAACCAAGGTAGTTCAGACAACAGAAATTACATCAAGTTCACTAATTTACGATTTAAATTACCGTTACATCGTAAATTTGAACCGTGTAATACTAATACTTGTCAGAACTACGATTGTGGCCAGTTTTGTTGACAAAATATACATATAGTTTCGTTTGAAGGCCAGCGCCCAAAGAGATGTGGCCAATTGAGTGGCATTGGTGATTTGGTGGTAAAATATTTATACGTGGAAGTCGAAAATCGTTTTATTGCAAACTTATTTCTGCGGTAGAGAGACGATGTAGCTACTGCAATCCTATATGTTTGTCACAACTTTCAAATGACAAGTAAAATGATATAATGCCTAACATCACTTTGAGCAATATATTATTCAACTTGGTATTTCCTAAAAATTGAACCCAAGTAATCGAATACTATCCTAGCTCAAGGCAATTTGCTGAAAACATTGTTTGTCGAGGTAACATGCCATCGCGACTGACCAAATTACCACTTCCTTAAAACCCTAAATAGTCAAACAAATTTTAAGGAGCGCAGGAACTAGGAAGGATTGAACCAATTTCAAGTGAAATTTTGTGGTGCCGTATACTATATGACTGAATGTATGGCAATTTGGCAAAGCAGCTCTGTATCCACAGAGATTTATAACGGACTTACTCTTCAAGAGGTAGAAACATACGCGACTCTACGCGCTCTCAGCTCTGCCTTCCATGGTTTTCAATATCAGTGGGCAACTACTTGAAATAACTCTATGGTTCAACAACAACAACCATGGTTTTGCCCGTATTAGGCGGCACGTGCACGGCCAGTATTGCAACCTATACCTACCAAAGTATCGATACAATTATGTGTCAAAATTTAAATATACTAATCTTGAGCAAAACGAAATTTTTAGTGGAAAATGAAAATAATACAAAAAGGCCCAAAATGGACAAAACGGCCAAATAAAATTTGTCAGGCCAAAACATTTAATATGGCCCCATCCGATTTACATTATTAAAAGGCCAATTTTGCCCGAAAAACGCCCATCTGGCATCCCTGCAAATGTCACAGTTGAACAGTTCTGTCACTACTTACTGCGTTCTTCATCCTAAAACCCGAAACATAATTAATAAATATTCATTCGATTTTACTGCACTTGAAGGATTAGGTTAGGTTTAGGCCCCCCAAAATCCTATGTACTGCTTCTACGTAGCAAGAGGATCAACGAACCAACTTAAGTAATCGACAAGCCATTCGTGTTGTGCTAACAAATCGCTATTGAGAGCTTGCGGGTGGGTCCCTGGTATATGTGGGACGGTAGGTTCAGCCATATAGGTCCGACATGTCAAAAAACTGTTTAGTTAAATAAGCACGGTTTGCCTGGACTTAGCACTTGCTATTCCATGTAGAAATATCGATTTTAAGTCGGTTACGGAGCTCACCTGTCCAGTGTGGAAGAACGGGATCTAAATTTAGCAGAGCCTAGCGTGGAAGTCAGTAGCGGGATGAAAGACAAAGTGTTCAATAAAACTGGATCACATGCCCTTATACGACTCCCTTCTAAGAAAATTGAGAACTTGCGTTGAGATTTTAGCTAAAATTAAGGGTATGTGCTTGCCCGAATGGCAATTATTGCAAAACTCACATCAACAGAGGTTACAACGTACTAACACTAACTTATAAATTCTGAAGAACTAGTATATACGAACAAAACTACTAAGAAGTAGTAGTCAAACTACTAAGTAGTCAAAGAAGTTACTCTTTGAGTAACGGCTGAGTAAATATAAATATATAAATAATAGCGGTTTCAGCGTTTATTAGGCCGTAAGCCTGTCGCCAATTCTTAACATAGCAGAACATTCACAGCTTGCTGCGGTCTCGAACTTGCAACTCACTTGTTTAATTCTGCTGTGCTTAACCGCCCGGCCTACTTGCCGATTCTGACCAGAAACTGGCGCACAAAGCTGGGATCGCACCCGCGCCTCTCTGCGTCAATCTTGGTTATATGAACCTTAACCACTGGGCCACCCTGCCCTACGCGCTCAGCCTGTGCGGCTGTGTAAATCAGGTCCCACGCCCCCCCCCCCCCCCCGATATACAAATGGTTTTGAAACGGTGTGGTTGCAGAGTAAGGGCCCAGCTAATGAGACGGCTGTTGCTTCTCTAAACTTGTTCAAGTTGTAAACGACAGGAAACTGTTGTTTCCAAAATAAATTGGTTTTTATTATTCATTTATACTATTTTAATGTATCACCCTACGACACACTTCTAATTACGAGGTAGCACGCATTGTGTAGTCGCGCCATGCACATCGCGTTTGGACCTATGAGCTGCGCGACTGCAGCTGCCCGTGATCGACGCTCGTGGGGGTCGCCTGCCGAAGACCACAACTGCCCTGGATGTAATGGACCATCATGATTCCTGCCTTCCGGAACGTAGCCTTCAACACTTAAAGCCGTCCGTAACTAGGCCGTGGGTCGAACCAGCCCTCGGTCGAACGGCCACTTGTCGCAGGACGATAAATTTTGCAGCAGAACTATGCTATCTGAAACCTAACCTCAGATGCGGTGAACGTAAAATTACGTAATTCAACGATGCCCGGAAGTCAGATTCGATCCGCGGCCTGGTGGTGCACGGCAGGTGGTGGTCAAGGCCGGAGGAGGACAATGCCGAGTGGTGCACGGCTGATTGGTGGATATCCGGAGAGATCCAAGGTGTTCGATTCAGGGTTTATTGGTGCACAAAATTGGTGGTGCACGGCTGCGCTCCCGCTCGTGGTAGCAGCTACTGCTAAGCGATGCAGCAGTAGCTAGTAGATTGCCCGCTGCCAACCTGTATGGTCTAGTTCAGAAAGGGTCTTCGGTTAGTCTGTACCTGAGTAGTGCTTGTAGTATAGCCGTCCTAGTCTGCGTTTAGATGCTGTGCCTCTATGCTGACCATAGTAACTGTGTGCAATACTTCTCGCAATTCAAAATATTTTGCAGGGCGTGACATTTTAACTGGTGAATGTCATTTTAATGGGAGAAGTTTACTAAAATATTGCATCTGGTTCGAGTACCTACTATTTTAATGAATGTGAGTTCAACACACTATTTTAAACCGTTATTTATTCTGATTGTAAACCTTCGCCATTGAAACAGGCAAGGACTCGAAAACCATTGATTAGGCTTGTATCAGATTTTGACTCAAGACTCGAGAGCTTAAATTTAGGCACAGCCGCCTCACAGTTTATAATCGTCCCGCTGCTTTAGCTCAAGATGCTCTATCATATCCTGACAGAGCAGTAATAGGTAAACTATGAGAGGTTAGCATTTATTCAAATGATTGTCAGTTTCAGGCTTAGGCGCGGTGACAAAGTACAAGGATATCATTAGGCCATTGTCCACTTCCAGAACACATTCCTTTCCTATAAGGTAGATTTTAAAATTGTCGACGCCGAAGATGAACGTCAGGCATTCTCTTTCGATGGTGGAGTAGGTACTTTGTACACGAGGAAGGAGCTTGCGACTCGCGTGTGCGACTGGTCGAGGCGGGTTCTCGTGTTACTGCAATTGGAGAGCGCAGCAGTGTTGCCAGATTTTTTCTCGGCGAGAATACCAGATTGCCTAGCTTAAAATACCAGAAATTTTATTGTTCAAAAACAGACTATTACCTCCAAATTTAATGAAATTATTCGTAAGAAACGTTGGTTATATAAAGAAAAAAAAATTATCTTACGTACTTTACATTTATCTAGCTTGACGATAATTAGCCAAATTGAACACGTTATACCTATTTTTTCCCTACGTTTGGAACATTTAGACACTTCTTTTCCTGTGTTTGATTACATTGTCACTTTTTTTATCACAGTGCCGCACTTCTCCCCCTTCGCTCAACATGAGCAAGCCACGGAAACGGGTAATTTTCCTTATTTTCGTACTTGATGGCATATTGCATTTATCTAACACTTCGGGTTTGATCACTTGTTGCGGCTGAGCAGATAGCTTTTGGTCTGAATAACGGGCTCCAGTACCTTAGATGAAATTTGATTTCTTTGCTTGTTTTTCACATAGGTGACTTGTGAAAACATTCGCTCCACGAATGCACTGGAGACAGGTAAAAGTAGACAAGCGATGCAGTAGGCAGCCAGTTCTATAAATGGATGATGATTTTCAAGATCAGCGAAATATTGAATGGCACCCCAGAAATCAAGTGGCACTCCAATAAGTGGCACACTAGAAATAAAAATCACCGAACAAAAATGGTGGAGCTTGCGTCGCAGAGATCGGATCGACCCCCTCACTCGTCCTAGGCCATATCATTCCTGATCAGTAATCAACCAAGGATCATCACTCTCGTGCTTATATTGTACTAAACACTGTTGTTAAATGTTAACAGTTAGATTGGAGTTATTTTATCAAACGGTAAACTTGCGGGTACAAAAATGGCTGGAAAGCTCTAGTCGCGCCGCTCTGAAGGTAATAAATATAATCCACGCCTACGCTGGAGGAAGTTCAAACTTCCGAGGTGGAACTTAATGCAGTAGTATAGTATAGTATCTTCGGCATTGAAGAATAGGCCTGGATAGGCCTGTCGCCGATTCTTGTACTTGTCTTGACTAGACTGGCCTTTTGCTCAGATCTTTTCAACGGAAATTTGCCGTAAGTCAGAAAATACCAGAAAAATACCAGATATAAAATATTCATACCAGACACCTGAAAATACCAGATTTGTAAAATTTGGTATAGAAATATACCATCTGGCAACGCTGGAGCGCAGCCGTGCACCACCAATTTTGTGCCCCAATAAGCTCTGAATCGAACGCCATGGATCTCTCCGCACATCCACCAATCAGCCGTGAACCACTCGCCTTTGTCTTCCTCCGGCCTCGCATAGAACCTGCCGTGCACCACCAGGCCGCGGATCGAA
>NW_025931575.1:0-6616 GCF_000764305.2 Hyalella azteca
AAACTTGAGGTCACGGACGGACGGACAGACAGACGGACATGGCGAGCACAATAGCGTCTTTTTTCCATAAATAAGAAAATGCGCTAAAAACATTCAGAAGGAAACCCAACCTTACGTGAACGTATTCTTAACATCGGTTTCCTAATCCATGCTCATTTACAAAATTCTATCATAGCATAGTGATGTTGCGGTGGTGTTGCTGCACCGTACCAAGGGAAACTTTTCGGTCACTTGTTTGAGCGCCTGAAGTGATTTGATTCGTAAATGCTTTCTGATCACGACCTTAAAATTTATATGTATTTGGAACTTGATATTTTTTATTAGTAAGCAAGCGATATGCAGCTCTTTTAACTTGGGATGTATAATGAACTTGTAGGTCACAAGGTAACGTGGCCAACATTAAACAATATCAATTCAAGTAAAGATCAAATAACTAATCAAGACCGTTAATTTCACACGAAGTTGGTCGACTCTAACAGAGGTATTATCATTGCGTATAAATAATTGAACAGAAATGGACCGAACTAGAATCAATTGTATCAATTCTCGCACCAAAGAAGAGAAATTTATGTTATTAAAATTACTATGTAGTCAATTCGCAGAAATTTTTTTCCGTTTCGGCATTCTTTGGGAAATCTATTCTGATTTGTTGTATTTTTCTTACGTTCTCTTCATCGCTCTCTTTGAAGCGTTATCATTCTTTATCGCTAGATGTTATCTTTCAGTAGCCTGTGATCCATCATCCCCCTCCGTTTTCTTCACCGAATTCGTGTTAACGCCTAACCGATGTTTAGCCACTCTACAGTGGCACATCGGTAACGTCACTCGTTTTTTTTAAAGTAAACGTTTCACATCGCCAAGCCTAAGGAAACGCTGTAAACCTTCGAACACAAATTAAAACGAACTACTGCTCGGCTATATGCTAAGCAGCTACCTTTACGAACACTTCTTGATGCATATCTCTTTTCTTAAATTTGATTTTTTTGCACATGTCTTATCGTGAGCCTAAGAAGTCTGCGCATACGCTGCTCTTGATATATGTAAAATATTCCTGCGCTTACCATGACATCCCTGCTTTCGCTCACTGCTCTTTCCGTACACCCACTTGTAGGTGTTCACGATGAGGGTATATAAGCTGATTTACTCCTGCTTGATTTTGCGGGTTGTTGCAGCACCGACACTACGTACCAGTGCACTGCTTTAACCTCTATTTAGCCCCGCCTTCTGCAAATAATTTATCCTCCACGCGCGCACTCTTGTAGGTCGCTTCAAGGATTTTGCAATAAGGCAAGTCCATTCCCACACTCGAAGTGACTCATATGTTGCCCGCTGGTGGTAGCTGGTCTGCACTCGATCCATTTAAGGCTTTCCTCCAAAATCCAATTGTTACCGTGACAGACAACGCAATAGGACCTCGTCCACATCTCAGCAGGTCTTCCTCATTCTTACTTTGAAGCATGCGTTGCTTACGTCTTTTTCTAAATGACATGCGGCATTGTAACTATTTGCCGTTGGTCCATATCCCTAGTGAAATTCCATTATTAGTATGATATATTTTCCAGTGTTATAATATATGTGAGTATGATGGCAATATTCGTGTTTAATGTTATTTTCATTTGCAGTATGAAGCGTTCGATTGCCCTGGCCTCAAAAGCGAAATCGCTCGTCTTCAGGAATCGCTGGTGGCAGCTGAACAAACTCTGGGTGAGTGCATTCTAATTTTAACGTATGTTCTTGCCTCCTTAGATGCGATGAATTTGCTCGATTATTATTTAATTGTTTGGAATTGAAAATTTGTGTGCGAATGTTTATTACTTTCTTGCATGTTAATTCCAGTCAAGTTACGAATTTCATGAATATTTTGTAAATATATTCCGACTTTATATTATCAAAAATATTCGACCGACCTGTAGAATTACTTAGAGGATACCATTCATTTAAAACAGTAAGTAAATAGTTATAACGGTAATTGGCATTGTTGAGCACTGTATTGCCAGTTATCACAATACCCGATTCTCATCTTGTCACTTCTAGCTTGCTCATCAGACGATATTTGACCAGGTGACCGCGAGATCGCCCTTGCCGCTGCAGAAACAAAGCTCAGTGAAGAGCAGGCACGTGCATCGTTGGAGCAGCTGCAGCTCAGCGAGCAACATGAACGTGATTTGCTGCATCTGAAGCAGCAGCAAGAACTGGTACTGCAGCAACTCAAAGAGCGCCAGCAGCAAGAGTTGCTGGAAATTACTGCTCAACATGACGAAAGAGCTGCCAGTGGTGAGATGAGCTTGGTTTTGTGTTGCCATGTGAACGTTTTTTAGTTGTGTTTTGGCGTTTGCAGAGTAACATCAAAACACTGCGTGGTTGCTTGCAAACCACATGCAATTTCAGTCATCAATCATCACTCTATCGATCACCATCTTAGAACTGTCGATATTTTTTCACGTCGTCCTACCTTTTCCAGCTAGAACTTACTCTTTAAATAATTACATTTACCAAGAATTTATGTATAGTAACAGAATACCACGGTAATGCACCATATTTTCACTGAGGACGTTGCGAACCCCAACTTCCCCTGTAGTTCAATTAATTTAGAAAGCATGTACGAGTTATTCAATTAATTAATGCATCTGAAATTCACAAATTGGATATCGAAACATAAACAAATACATGATGAAAAAGCGACGTGAGACAAGCACCATCAGGCATCCTATCTTTTGACCATTTCACGCTGTCGGGAAATAAGAGGTATTTAGTTGCGCTGTATTGATGTTTGAAACCAGCATTTATTTTGGCGAAAATTAACCAAAAAAAAATATTTTTTTTGGAAGTTAAGATACCTTTCTGTCAATTGATGATTGCCTGCTGTTTATTAGCTAAGTTTTTCCCCGAACTAGGCGTATCAGGGAATCAATGGTACGGAGTTACTCAATTTTTATTCGAGACTCTCACGCAGCATAGAGGTAGGAGTTATCGTACTGGGAACCTACTCTAGCATCAACCTCATTTAGCACTGCAACGTTTAGGCTGAACAGTGTTACATCGTATTGTTACTTTTAGCTCCCACTTCCGATGTTTCTGACATGTAATTTTTAAAATCCCATATATTTCCTATATACCTATTTCAGAAGTAAGGTTTATTTATATACCGCTTCTAGTTTTTGTCCGTTTGACATTGTTTATAGTTAGGTTTGTCATCCTGTGCTTTCTTTCAGATTTCAGTTATGTTAATTCATATGAGCAATAGAAATAGATAATTTTTACCTGTATTTAAATACCGGTATTCTCAACCTGGCGATGGATGTGGCTTGGAAACACTTTAGGTGAAGATTTGGTTAATTTGCTTGATTTTTAATTATCTATTACTTATTGATTTGAGCGGTCCTTCATTGACCTTTGATCAAAAACTAAAGAATCAATTTAGAGACTTAACCTATGACTCTTTGAACGAATTGTGTATTTTGGACGGTGGTTTCGAGTACCATGAAATTAAATTCGGACTTGGTGATTTCTAATGCCAAAACATTTTATTGTGTGGACTTTGTTTCCCAATTTTTTTCGACTTCATTGAATGATTAGAAGCAGAACCTATTCAATACTTACGAACTACTTACACTCAAACCAATTACGAATCATAACGTCGTTATTTTGAAGTCCGCTGGTTGTTAGTCACGTTCCACAACAACTTGCCACAAGACTAATGCAAAATTGCATGTTTGAGCAGAGCAGAAGAAGCATCATCTGCAGATCCAAACACTGCAGGAAGAGCACAGCAACTTGGTGAGCATTAATTACTTAAGTAGTGAGTACTGACTTGAATGTTACTATTGCATTGCTTCGCTGTTATTCGTGGTTGACTTGCTTGTGTGTGATGATTTCTTGCGCTGTTGATGAGTAAGGGTAGAAAATACCTGGTCCTAGAGCCATTATATATACAATCTGAACGCTGACTTGTGTGGGTAAAAATATTTGCGCTACGGGAGAAAAGATACGAGTATATATGGCCCCTGAGTAGGATATATGGTCGAGTTGTGGACGATGTGATACGAGAGTAGTTACATGTGGTCTCGGATTATGTGGACCTTGTCCCAGAGTAGAAGGTTACGGCATCGTCCAGTAGTAGTTGTCCATGTCCGAAAGTAGCCATATATGGTCGTTTACTTGGAGTTTTTCTTTCGGCAGCTGTTAAAGATGGACCATTAGTTAACTTCTTCGGCCAGGCATTAGTTATTCGGTATCAGTTCATTGACATGAACCATCAGTACATAAAAATATTCATTTCCGTGGTTTTCGAATACAGAAATATTTATTCGAAGTACAAATAATATTCCTTTTCATGCTAACGACTTTCTTCAAAAAACGCAGCAATAATTAAAAAATGAGCGTCATATGTATGTTTGAAAGAGATGGTGAATTTTGAATTGCTCGACTTATGAAAATTTTTCAGGTATGCGAGTTGACATCGGCTCATAAATCTCGGGAAGAAGATCTCCAGGCACAAATTTTGTGCGCGGAGAAGGAGAGCGAGAAGCTGAGGGAGCGCAACTCCAAGTTACAAGAGTCCCTCCTGAGTGACTCCGACCATCGCCTTGTGGGCATCCGCCAGCACTGCTCCGACCTGCAGAAAGAGGTGAGCCGCCTTCATTAGTCCCTCACTTGCTTGCAAGATCTTGAATAATAAATGAATAATAAGATCTTAAATTATAGCCCATAAATGATAACTCGGTAGGTAGTGGTAGCTTGCAATCGC
Organism: Hyalella azteca; assembly: GCF_000764305.2. Taxonomy (NCBI): domain Eukaryota; kingdom Metazoa; phylum Arthropoda; class Malacostraca; order Amphipoda; family Hyalellidae; genus Hyalella; species Hyalella azteca. The sequence goes on from NW_025931575.1 coordinate 4,748, forward strand.
TCAAATTAACTCGCAAATTATGACCTTGCAATGATTGTGAGAGCTCATTTAACCGGTCAGTCAGCAAATGAAAGTAGTTTTTAAGGAAAATGAACAAAGTAAGGATTTAACAGATATTATTATCGTGTTTCATATCGTACCTACAAGATTGAAGAAGTTACAGAGGCAAATAATGATAGCTCATTAGAAAGTCGCTGCCAGAGGTTGGTTGTAGAAGTCTCGATGATCTGTTCAATTAGGCTCTAAAATAAGAGCATGAGAAACGTTCTCAAATAATTGCGTTTCTAATAATCGTAGCAATTCTTCATAATCACGCGAAAAATGTTTGCTTGATGCGTATTATGTCCTGCAGTTACTTTGAATTGCATTCTTGCTCTCTCTAGAAAATTGCAGAGCTTATGGGCGCCTCATACACATTATTCCGAAGAAAATTTGTTGAATTCACTTCATCCTCTATGAAAACGTTTCTTAATTTTCGAGAATAGAGAGAACTGGGCTGCCCCACTAACTCGTTTACTTGTTTTCAGATTCTTAGTTTGTGCGAATATTAAAAAAAAGGTACGTGTTACACGGCTTCATAAATTGCCACTGACTGGCTAGTGCACAATTGTTGGCTCAGTCGTTCGCTTGAACGGCACCAACGCGTGCCATGCCGCTGGTGCGGCACTCACGAACTGCATTTTTGCAGCAACTAATTTCCATATTTTGATAGAAACGGAATCGCCTGCATTGTGGTCCGACCATACTTTGCAAAGCATGTTTTTTGCAAGATGAAATTCGTACTTGTGAATATGAAAACCTGGAAGTTATTCCGATCAATATCATTAAAATTAAATTTTTAGCAAATTGATGTAGTAGTATTCGCGCTTGTTAGTAATTCTTGTTTGGAAAGTAGTAAAAGCAACCATCTGCTTATAAATGTGGCCTCTTTTATGTTGTCTTACCAACTAAAGATATTAATTTTCTGACGAATCATAAGGATAATTATTTTTAAATAAAATATTGCAGTGAACATACTAGTTAAAGCTGCAAATGAATCGAATAAACGCCTTCTCTGATTCATTGCTTTGTAGAACTTTGTGAACTAACAAGTTTAACGTCATTCTCCGTTAAAGAAGGCTATGCTGCGTATCGTTGTCTAATAATTCTGTGAGTGTTGATGGAGTGGCGTGCGTGCAGGTGGAGTCACTGAAGTCGGTGGTGGAGATGCGCAACAGCGACCTGCACAAGCTGAGGGCGCAGGTGGCGGGCATGGAGCAGCTGGAGCGCGAGCTGGAGGCCGCCCGCCACCACGCCAACACCCTGAACGCCAAGACCGAGGACCTCAACGCGCAGATCAACACTAAATCCCAGACTGAGAGGTGAGCCATCAACTGTATTTTCTCTTCTCCTGCTGGACATTTTTCTTCTTGCTATTCGCATTGTTCACTGGTTGCTCAGGATGCTCAGGCTAGTTATTGTTCCAGTGCTACTCATCTCTCTCCTTTCTACTCATCCCTTCTTAGTATTCTTAGTATATGTTTTGAACGTAGCAGTTCCAGGCCACGCCTCTGACTATTGCGCATCCGCCCTCATTTGGGGCTGCTGATGCACGATGCTGTTACTTGCTTCTCGCCGCTGGTAGTGGTTAATGCAAGAGGCGGACGATCAGAGATTGTGCTCCGGAGCACGTCCAGTCGCCTCTTAAAGGTCTCCAGGTTAAACTCCCCCTCTCTTAGATCCTTTGGTAGGACGTTGAACAGCCTCGGCCCTGCCACGGAAAAAGATCCTTCCTGCAGGGATTGAAATCGCAGTGGGGCAATCTTCCCCTTTCTCGTTATGGTATGTTTTAATCCTGAATGTTTCGCTTTCAAAGTTTGGTTTCATTTC
>NW_025931576.1:0-615 GCF_000764305.2 Hyalella azteca
GGAACTTGTCGTGCCCGCTGCCGTCCTCAGCATCCTTGCTGCCATCCTCAGCTGGATCGCCACGGCAGAAATATACAGAACGTAAGAGATATGAAATACAATTATTGTTCACTTAGTACAGTATAGCGGTGCCAGCGTTCATTAGGAAATATACAGAATTTAGGACACATAAAATATAATTATCGTTTACTTAGTATAGTATAGCGGTGCCAGCGTTCAAAGAAATACCTATACAGAACGTAAGAGATATAAAATATAATTATTGTTTACTTAGTATAGTATTGCGGTGCCAGCGTTCATTAAGAATTCTACTGAACGTACGACATATAATATAAAATATAATTATCGTTTACTTAGTATAGTAGGATAGCGGTTTCAGCGTTTATTAGGCCGTAGGCCTCTTGCCGATTCTTAACAGCGCAGAACATTCACAGCTTGTTGCGGTCTCGTACACGCAACTCACTGCTTCTAATTTGCTGTGCTTATAACCGCCCGGCCTCCTCGCAGAATCTGACCAAAAGTATATAGTCAAATGGGGTAAGACAGGATCGCAGCCTTCATGGGGTAAGAAAGGACCGGCCCATGGCGTGCATTCTGACTGCACTGAATTTAATT
>NW_025931577.1:0-1493 GCF_000764305.2 Hyalella azteca
CCCAGACGAGTCCCAAGTTGCGAAGAAGTTGCGAATTCCAAAATTAATGAATGTGAGCACAAAGAATTTGTCTCATACAAGGCAGCTCACAAAATGCTATGTTTCGTGAAACCTAAACGTTTTATTGATGGGAACAATGCGTACAGCTGGGCGGAGTGAAGCATTAATGCAAGAACGACAGCGGAGCTCGAAAATAAATGAGTTAGCGCTCAAACGTTGCCGTACGTTCAGTGGCCCCAGTCTGGTGTCGCACGGAGGTCTATAGGTGTTCTTAGAAATTCTTTAAATAAAAATATAAAAGCGAAAACGTTACTACATACAGAGGTGGGAAGTAGCGCGCTACATGTAGCGGCCGCTACATTTTCAGTAGCAGAGCTACATTTAAGGCAATGTAGCGGTAGCGATAAGGCCCGCTGAATATTTAAGTAGCGATACGAGGTTTTGCCGCTACAAAGCTACCGCTACATTTATAGATAAAGCATTTAGATTTTACTTAAATAGTATTAAATCTTATTTAAAAACCAGCATGAATTACATACATAATATAAATTACAGAATAAAACTGTACGAAAGATTTCGGTGTAAGGTTGTCAACCTCAGCCTGTTAGGCTATTACTAGGGCTAACATGTTAGTTGTTCCTTGTTAAGTTGTTAAAAGTTAACACTTACAGGTATTTTTTCATGTTTCAGTTTGCTTACAGTTATTTTTACAGTTATTTTTATGTTTCACCTTCCCTACATGGATATCTACTTTAATCTACCAATCTCAAAAATAATCCACTTTTATGTACAAATAAAAGACTGATTTTTTATATGTATATGTGGATAATTTTTGAGATTGGTAGATTAAAGTAGACATCCATGTAGCCGATGTAGGGAAGGTAAAACATAAAAACAGCTGTAACTTCTATTTACTGTATCTAACCCGTACTAGTTCGGTTAGGTTAATTGCAGTAAAGTTGCATTGATATGTTTTGAAAATGTTTTATTATCATTAAATGTTTATGAGTAAATCTCAATAGCAGAACAATAAATATTTAGAGATTTCCAATAATTTTTGCCATTGTAACGGCTAATGTAGCGGCGCTACATTTTACTGTAGCGGTAGCGCTCGCTACAATCTAGTGGGTGTAGCGGTAGCGCCCGCTACATTTAGAGCATGTAGCGGTAGCGGTAGCGGACGCTACATTTCAAAGTAGCGCTACCCAGCTCTGCATAAGAGACACCGTCTGAAAATACCAGATTTGTAAAATCTGGGATAGAAATACACCAGTTGGCAACGCTGATTAATTTGTGTATCCCAAAATAATGAGGTTGTTGATACGCACAGCAATAGGTACGTGCTTAAATTCGCGGTGAGCATACAATTTCTCCTAAAATACTGAAAAGATTTGAACGAAACTTCGTATATAAATACTTAACCTTTCAACGGTGATGTTTAGCTCGTGACAATTTTTTTCAACACTTCTCTTCAACTTCACTTCTTGTTGTTT
>NW_025931578.1:0-2290 GCF_000764305.2 Hyalella azteca
AGGTAATCCACAACACTCAATTGGTTGTACGTAGAGATGAGGTAATCCGTAACACTCACTTGGTTGAACACAAAGTTGAGGAAATTCACAACACTCACTTGGTTGAACATAAAGTTGTGGTAATCCAAAACACTCACTTGGTTGAATACAAAGTTGAGGCAATCCATTACACTCAATTAGTTGAAATTGAAGTTATGGTAGTCCACAAGACCACAACACTCATTTGGTTGAACATAAAGTTGAGATAATCCTCAACACTCACTTGGTTGAACATAAAGTTGAGATAATCCACAACACTCACTTGGTTGAACATAAAGTTGAGATAATCAACAACACTCACTTGGTTGAACATGAAGTTTAGATAGTCTTGGTCATTAAGCTGATCCAGATCAACCAGGCTGGAGATGGCCAGACGGAGATTTTTTAACCAGAATTCTGGAGTGTTCCGCACGCGCGTCAGGTTGAGTAGCATAATTCCGGAATTGAAGCCTCTCCCATCGAACTCGTATTGCTAGAAAATCGGGAAGAAAATTCAATTAAACAATGAAGCGAAACTCTTTACGCTGAAATTACAAATTTTTTCCGTCAAACTTTCCGCGACAGCTGTGATAGTTATACTTTTAACTCGGTGAAATAAAAACTTTCTTTTCTTAAATGAGGCATTTTTCTGTCATATTGGCTGCAAGAACCAAATTCAAATGTTTTTCAAATAGGCTTTTGGGTAATGAATTCAAGGTTAAATCATATCACATGTTTTAAAATTAGTCATGATTCATTTTTATAATAATTTTGTCTTTTAATTTAGAGTAATACTTGTGCTGCATCATCCTTCCTCTTTATAGACATCCATGTGGGTGTTCCTGCGGCCAGCATTTGTTTATCATCGAAGCGCCTAAACTCGTTCCAAAGCTGCACGGGCGACCGCATAAAGATCACGTCAGTGTCAATGTAAATAACCGCGTCTTCTTCTGGCAAGATTTGGTCGATAAAAAGTCTCTGAGTAGCACAGGGCCGAAACAGCTTTTCCAATTGCTTAAATTCGTCTGGATAGAAGTTGTTAACAAACTGCAACAAATCAGAAGGATGATGTCCTAGGAAATTTTGTCATGGACGTTGCTCATACATAAGCGACTTGGTGACGTTAGAATGACATATGTCTAGAAATTTAAGATGCCTTTCATTCAATTAATTTTCACAATTATATTTAATACAATGAAAATTTTAAATCCATCCAGACAGACAGAACAATGTAAATGCATAGATATTAAAATCTAAATCAGCACTCGTATCTTTGGGAACAGTTTATCTTCAATGGAATTCGTACTGATAGACGAACAAATTTGAAGCTTGAATTAACAGAAATTAATTTTTCTCGAGTTAGAATAAATTGAATGAAATGGCGTGTATTGATTTGAAAATACAATTTCTGACATAAGGCGTTCCATATCAGAGATTGGGGAAGATTTATTCATTCGATTATGCTGAGTGGAAATTGAGATTACAGCTCACCTGGAGTGCTAACTTCGATTGCTGTTCACGTGGCAAAGACTCGCTCAGAGCTTCGATCTTCTCGAATACATTTTGTCTAAAACGATACTAGTACGTCTCGTAGTACGTGACCGTTCATGACAAGAAAAGCCGTTTTCAGGCGGCCACCTGAAACTACCTCATTTGTCTCGTATATTGGGGTGCGACCGGTCACTATTCCTGTCGCAAACTTTAGCATTAAGTTTAACTGAATATATGACTATATTTAACTAAGTGATTCAGTATGCATATATAGTCTTAGGCAATTGATTTTTGGATTCAGATGTTAGTCAGAAGCAGCACTCTGCAACTTGGTCATGTGCTTGGATGACCAGAGCTGGACAGCGCTACTTTGAAATGTAGCGGCGCTACCGCTACCGCTACATGCTCTAAATGTAGAGGGCGCTACCGCTACCGCTACACCCACTAGATTGTAGCGAGTGCTACCGCTACCGCTACAGTAAAATGTAGCGCCGCTACATTACCCGCTACAATGGCCAAAATTATTGGAAATCTCTAAATATTTATGTTTCTGCTATTGAGACTTACTCATAAACATTTATTGATAATAAAACATTTTCAAAACATATCAATGCAACTTTATTGCAATTAACCTAGCCCAGTGATTCCCAAAGTGGGCGATATAGCCCCCCTAGGGGCGGTGGAAGGATTTTGGGGGAGGTAAAGAAGAAGAGGGCGGTAGGAGGGCGATAAGGGGGCGGTAGTCTGAAGTCAATGTCAGAAGTTCGAACGTTTGTTTGAC
>NW_025931579.1:0-572 GCF_000764305.2 Hyalella azteca
CCACACGCACCTGTAGCGGCCGACGTCCTTCATGTGATGGACGACGTCCCTGTAGGCGACGTCCACGGGCCTGTGGACGCGCCCGTCCTCGTCCACCACCACGCGGGGGTGGACAGCCTCACCACCACCCGCCACCACCACCACAACCATCACCACCGCCACCCACCACCAGTGGTGGTGATGTTGGGGTAAAAATGAGCATTTTCGGGGTAACTTCTTGCTGGTGATTGTGTTGTCCGACGCCATTTTAGGGTAATTATTTATGGCTGCCAGGGTAATTTAGGGTAACTATTCTCAGGGTAACAATTAATCAAATGATTTCATAGGGTAAATGCATCGTCTGTTGGGGTAATTTTTGTCTGGGAAAAAACAGGCAAATAAATATTATTTTATATTATAATATTTTTAATAACACATTGCAACAATGACATAAAATAACATATTGATTTAAAGAACACTTCTGGTACGAATATCATTAGATACAGCGTAAAGAAATGTATACGTAAAAATATAATTAAATTCGACTGAAGAAAACGAACATAGAATAAAAAAATTATCATGATCATAATATA
>NW_025931580.1:0-1096 GCF_000764305.2 Hyalella azteca
TGACTCCTTTTCACACTTCGGACAAGAATATCTCAGCATCTGGTAGCATCTGAAGTTTGTTTGATATACGCAATCTTGAGGATAACCGCCTTGCCTTGGGGCAAGGGATGCTAGTAAATTTCAATTTAAAATATTATATAATGTCCATTGTCCCGAAATATAAAAGTACCTTATTTTATGGCGTTATTATTATTACTTCTCTATTCCTTGTTGTGGTTATTGTTTGCCCCTTGACAGTCATTTATAGTTTTTTTTATTTTAAAAATATAAATTTGGTTTTCAAGTTATCTAAGAATAGTAATTGTCCCCAGAAACGAAACCGAAACGTAGAATAATATCACATTTAATTGTGTCCAATACATTCACTCAAATGTTGACTACTCTGCCATCTCTTCTTTACCACGAGTTCTAGTGTTACGTACGGTCGTCAAAAATGCTTGAAGGGTTTCTCTGCCGAGCAACAAATTTTATTAGTTATTCATAATTACAGCCATTACAGTGCCGTTATTGCCGGCCCCGCGAGATTATTGGGTTCTTTTCTACGTCAGTACCGACATAGCGTTGTGTTAGAGATACGAGATACTCGAATATAGATGACCGGTTAATCATTCCTGCATTGCTCAAGCGCGACTGTACAGGCCAAGACCTTTGCCAGTCTCAGCTACGAATTTTAATTGTTTATTCGAGTTTTCAAATACGGAATTGAAAACGGTGCTAATACAAGGAATGGTTTGTGCAATACCACTCGCCGTTCGATCCTGAATGCATGTAGTGGAAAAACGAATATCGAGATGAGCATAAATAAATGTGCGGCTAAATCTTTCCCATATCAGCAGATATTAATAAAAATGACATACGTAATGTTTATTAATATAATAATAAGACACACGTTGCAAAACAGTGATGCTGTCCAGTGTCAATCATTGAGAGCCTTGTCAGTAAATGTGATGCAATTCTACGTTTTGGTTTCATTTCTGAGGAAAATTACAATTCTTAGTCCACGTGAAAACCAAATTTATATTTATCAAATAACAAAACCATTTCATTTTTTCGCTTGGACTTCTTTCTACACAGTGACAAGGTGGCATTGAAATTA
>NW_025931581.1:0-11544 GCF_000764305.2 Hyalella azteca
TCAGCTCTCCTGAACAAATGCTCCAGATAAATCTTTCTTAAATAACCTAATTAAATTAAGTGATTCACATACTTCAACTGTCAGAAAGCAAACGTAAATATTATTTTACAAGACAACTTTAACCGTCACTCCATTATTCTGACATCAACATAATCGCATTTACATGGGGAGAGTAATCATTATTGCCTTATATACTGGAAATCACCTATAGATTATTATTTTATTACTTTTAAATCCAATGCAGCTATGTATGATATATATATCACACTTCCCTTACTGATCCACACTTAAACAGGGAATAAATGCCATCAACAAATTATCTTACTATCGTATATTTGTCATGAAAATAAAAAAAAATTTATTGCACAGGCTGCAACTACATCAGATAATGTGTTCTTCGTGTGACTATAGAAGACGTTCCTCATTATTTACACTAAAAAATATAACATTATTTGATGCTGCAACTGAAGCCAGATGCGGCAAATTAATGACTTTGATGCGACAAATTGTGTGAATCGTCGTTTTCTGTGAATTATATTCGCAGAAAACGACGAAAGGGCAAACTCAACATTTCTTGTGCGACGTGCCCTGCATTCTCTGGCGAAAAGCTTTGCAATTATTTTTAAAGACCTCGAAGTATATTCAACTGTTCACCAAGTCTATGAATGAATAAAAATTCTTAGAATATTGTACCATATATACATGATATATACTGCCGTCAGCTCAAATATCTTCGCAAAACATGCAGTCAACTCTGCCATTAGTGCCCTCTTCTCTACCTCAATTGCCTTCAACATTGATACTAGTTCCCTCAACTCTGCCACTAGTTCGGCTGACTCTACCACTGAGCTCTCTGCTCTGCCATTATTGCCCTCAACAACGCTGTTATGTACTCAATCTTTCAGGTAATGAACGCGTCGCAGCCTCCAGGGGCTATTGTAGCTCAACGTTTAAATTATTTATGTAATATCCCTCATCATTTTCCTTTCAGCCTTCTGGCCCCAAAAACTCAATTAAGATTGATCGAATTAAATTTGAAATATTCTCTGGAGGTAAACTTATATGGGGGACAAAATGCCAACTACTTGTTCATAAATTCGTTGAATAATCTCATAATCACGGGGGGGAAGTATGAGTTTATTGCATTCAAGTGAAACTTATTTCGAGTAGTAGTGTGTTATAATCACCAAAGTAATACAATAAACATTACCAAAATTATGTTCTCCAATTTATCCTCTCTCTAGAAAGTATATTATTTGATTAGTAACTAAATTAAACTTCGTGCTGCGCCCGAAGACATCACCGCCCTCAAAAAAGTGCAACGTAGAGCAGCAGGATAGTCTTGTATCGTTTTCGCCGGCCTTGAAATGTGTGTTCCATGACCTATGATGACCAAGGTTATGAGACACGAAGGTGAGCTAGGCTTACCATACTATACATAATCCACGACACCGTAGCAAGCGTTAACACCCGCCACCCCCGGGAGGAGGCTAATCATATGTAAATGGCTCATAATTAACAATAGTTAATAAATTAATTATTTTAATGACTTAATAAAGTCAAAGGTGTCGCCAAGATCTTCGGAGGGCATATAATTAGACACTTATTCTTCTCCTAGATATATGAAAAATAAGACCCTGAAGCTATGTTCGCTTCCTGGAGTTATCCCCCAAATCTCATTTTTGAAATACGTATCTAGCTCATAATATTTTTGCATTGTTACTCATGTACACAAATTTCCTAACTTTGTCCACAACATTTCATTTACTAGCATTTGTAAGTACAAATTGTTATCTAAATACTGTTGAGTATGAAAGAAAACTCATCTTCGATATAAGAACGCACCTTGTTGAATATATTCTTGAGAGACTTCATCTTCACAGACTGAGTGATATATATGACATAGTTTATGTAGGCTGGTCTCAAAATCTTACTCCAGGCTAAGTAGAGCTGATATTAAATTTCTTCGCTAATAAATTAATAGTGTTGAGAGGTTAAGTAATCTGATCACTGACTTGCACGGCTTTTGTGAGTTGGTTCCCAAAGTTAGCTGGCTCGCTATACGGGGGGCAGTGGAAAGAGGGAGCGGCGAGGATATATCTATAAATAGCAAATTTCAAGAAGAGGTGTTTTCTTCCGTATGTGTCTATGGGGGCAGGGCGTCTATCTATTCCGTATTCCACCCCACCCGGGTGCGGTGTAAAAATTTGAGGGGAGCGGTAAGGATATATTTATAGATAGCAAATATCAAGAAGAGATGTTTGCTTCCATATGTCTGCAGGGGAGAGTGCGCTAGAAATTCACTGGGGAGCCAAGGGGGCGCCGGCCTGCAAAAGTTTGGGAACCACTGCCGGCGTAGTCGAAGCAAATGGCGTTTGGCACGAGAAGAACCTTACCGCGCTGCTAGCTTTCCCAAGTCTTACCACATTTTGTCGACTGTGCCACCTCCCCACCGTCAGCTGCTCCATTGAGAATACGAGGAGCTCCCATCCTCAACAGTAAGTCGTCCCCTTCAAAACCGTATGTATCTCGTCTCACATATCAGATCTGTGAATCAGGTGTATCACACACCTGATTTTGAATCAGCTTTTTGACATGACGATCCTAAACAATCTTCTCATTTCAGTTTGCTCGATATTCTCAATTCATGAAAGCAGTTTGTACTTCCTAATGAGTAGCAGGTGCGCTCTTTCATGATCGTGACTAGCTGACTCTTGCAACCTGCGGACACTGATCGTTACTTGCTGACACTTGTGACTTGTTGGCACTTGTGGTCACTAGCTGACACCCGTCGTGACTTGCTGACTCATGTCTCGACTTGATGGCACTTGTGATTTGCTGTCACCGGTTGTGACTAGCTGACACTTGTCGTGACTTGCTGACACATGAAACTTGCATGTACACGTCGTGACATATTATCACTAGTCGTTACATGCTGACACTTGTCGCTATAACCGATGCTTTTCTGATTTATTTATGCAGGTTGGCAATTCATGAGCGTTTTTATATTCAACTGGCATAAATTTTAGAAAGAACAATACGCTCGATACATGAATTCAATCATAGACTTTCTGATGCAGAACAGCAACTTCGTTCCGCCGAACTGACCTCTAAGCCCGGCAGGCGCTGGAGCTATCATAGCTGTCCTGGAGTGAGCCTAAACAAAATTCAAATCCCATTGTGTTTATTGAATAATTGCGGAGAATAGCAAATACACAATTACAAAATTAAATCTTCGAATGTACATGTTGCGTGAAGTCTTGTACAACAGATAGAATGTGGAGATTCGGATACAATATTTGTTCATTAATAAAGTCTCCATACCAGGAAATGTAAGAGAAACTACGCAGTGTTGCTGAGAACGAGCCCTTATTTTAAACTTTAGAAACAAGCATATTCCGCAACGTCACAACCCGGCAGTATGGAGGGACCCTTCAAATACACGAACTTTCATGACAAACCAGGCCAATGTATTAGAATATATTTACAAAGCCTCATAAAAATTGAAGATGAAATCTAAAGATAACCCAGACCACGAATGACATTGATAGTACGTAAACGTTTAGTTCTGTAAAGTATTCACTTATATTTACTAAACATAAGGCACATATTGCTAGAGCTATATTAGAAATGATGGAAGAACTTTTAACATAGTCGTCGATGGCTATTTTCCGATGCCTGTAAACTTCTCTCACGTAAACCTTCTTTTGGTTCTGGTGACACCAACAAATTTGTGAATAAAAAGCACAAAGAAAGGACCTCATGTATAACAACACACTAGTTAGTGACGGCTGTATCCTGCTGTCAGGAACATTTAGTAAAGACTCTCTCTGCAACATCGCCTTGCTCCCAACAGCTTGAGTGCCGCTGTCACTGCCCTGAAAGCTTTCAGCGCCCTTATGGCAGCTTTAAAATAAATGGCTGCTGATATACCTTTGGAGCGGTATTCAGGCCTCAACAAGCACGAGACGCCGGCTTTCTTCCATTTTCACACCACCATAAACAACTGCAACAACTGCCATCTTCGAGGGACCACGAGCGGCTGACGTCCTCTTCCTTGGTGGCAATGGAGGCCTTAGATCCACTAATCAATCTACTTAGCCTGACCCTTTTGTCTTAAAAGGAAGTGCACTTGCTTCTTTAGTATTTCTCGTACATCCACATAAGCCTTCACACGTGCATCTTCAAAGGCTTTCTGATGGGTGGCTGGTGAGTGAATGCTGCTTACATATGCGCTTTTCTATTCAAATATAATTACATTTAGGCCATTGAAATTAATTTTTCCGTTGAATGCTTGCGAAAAATATGATATTTCAATTCCCCTTTGCGGTGCAATCATTATCACTTTCAGGTCACTGAATAGGTTTTTCTGTTGAATGCTTTCTGAGGAAATGTTTTTTCAAGGTCCCTTTTGTAGTGCAAGCATAATCACACTCACTGCACTGAATAGGTTTTTCTGTTGAATGCTTTCTGAGGAAATGTTTTTTCAAGGTCCCTTTTGTAGTGCAAGTATAATCACACTCACTGCACTGAATAGGTTTTTCTGTTGAATGCTTTCTGAGAAAATGTTTCTTGAAGTCATCTTTTGTGGAGCAAGCATAATCACACTCACAGCACTGAATAGGTTTTTCTTTTTAATGCTTTCTAAGAAAATGTTTCTTCAAGTCACCTTTTGTGGTGCAAGCATAATCACACTCAGAGCACTGAATAGGTTTTTTCGTTGAATGTTTTCTGAAAAAATGTTTCTTTAAGTAATCTTTTGTGGAGCAAGCATAATCACACTCAAAGCACTCTATAGGTTTTCCTTTTGAATGTCTGTGAAGGAAATGTCTTTTCAAGTCACTTTTTCTAGTGCAAGCATAATCACACACTGAGCATTGAATAGGTTTTTCCATTGAATGTCTGTATATAATATGAATTTTCAAAATACTTTTTGTTTTGCAAGCATAATCACACTCAGTGCACCGAATAGGCTTTACTGTTTGATGTCGGTGAAGAAAATGACTTTTCAAGTCACATTTTCTGGTGCAAGCATAATCGCACTCAGAATACTGAATAGGTTTTTCTGATATATGTTCTACAAAAAAATGTTTTTGAAGTTTCTTCTGTCATCAGAAGTATAATCACACTCTGAGCAGCAAAACCTCTCCATTGATGAAGGCTTAAAAAGGCAGCGCTTGTGCAGGTTTTCTTTGCAACCACCAGCAGCTGCAGGCACCAATCCACGCTGGGAAGACGCGCGCCTCGTGTGCTGCTTGGAGCTGGACGCCCCAGAGACGTCAGCGTCACCAGCAGCGTCTCCTGATTCTGGTGCTGACACACCAGTGCTGTACTAATAATACAAATAGAGTAATAAAATCTGTAGAAATACTCTATATTCTTTGAAATAGAGTATATTATCTCTCCAGTAATAAACTAAATTCTATTTTTATAACAGCCCGATGAAACATTTATTTCAACAGATCTTGAAAATCAGCTAATATTTATACAAATTGACTTGTACAGTGTTGGTTCTGATTCATGCAAAGATAACTAAGCATAAATCATTTGTTTTAGCAAATAAATGAGTTGCCATTATCTGGCCTTAAATAAGGCCACCAGTTTTGGCTCTGCAAATTGTAGCATGGATGAAACAATGTTGCCAACTTAATGTCAATCCATGTTAATCCTTAATGTCCATGTTAATTTAGAAACATTGATTTTTAAGTGCGAAAATTGACTGATAGAGCCACTGTGGAAAACTGATCAGTGTCACAGATCAGTGGCACTCATTTTGCCACTGTTTTAAAAGATACATTCAACAGGATAATCCCACAACTTTTCACACTGAGAAATTTCTTTTCAGAATTACTGAGATGAACATAAATAAGAATATTTAAAATAAATTTCACTGCTGAAATGTGGATGTTGTAATTATCAAGCAGACCATGGATAGCTCTAAGATGCAAGAACTATTGCTGGAAATCCAAACAATACAGCTTCCATTGAGGTGGAGGCTGTATTACTCCTCCACACACAGCAGGAGGCTGTATTGCTCTATAATCAATGCAGCCCATTCTTTGTAGTGTTGATTACCCATTACATCATTTCTAGAATTTGGTCCCAGATACATGAGGTGGATGAGAATTTTATCTTTAATTCAACAGACTCAACACAGATTTCCTCATTTTTTACTCTACCTAGATGATTTGATCAACAATTTTGTCCTTAACTGGGACAAATCAGAAGTATTTCTAATTATCATTTTCAAAGATTGAAAATCATCGGATTTTACTTGCACAATTTATATTGATGAAGAGCAGAGCATGTATTTCACATATCATTAGCAGTGTTGGGCACACTTCTGCTAATCCACTAACTGCTAATTAGCAAAGCTACCTTTTTTCTTATCATATTAGCTTTTCAGATAACTCTGCAAACCATTAGCAGACTAATTAGCTTCCGCTAAACTTGGTTCTGCTAACTGGCATTCAGATAAAAATCTTTTAAAATCCCTTCTGATAGAAAATTCAGGTGTTAATATTCAATCCTAAGTATCATTAGCCGTGTGCCACACTGATGGCTGCCTACGTTAACCAATCACTTCTTGTGTTACTGCTACATAATGTAGTAGCACAAGACAAGATTGTTGATGCAGCATTGAGAGGCTGATGTTCATCAAGGGCAAATATCATCACCTCGAGGAGATGAAGGGCAAGCCAGAGTAAGAGCAGTGTGTAACCCTGCTTTTACCTCTGGGTTTTTATTTCTTACTATTTCTTATTCATTTAATACTTTCTTATTCTTTTAATAAACTGTATGTTGAAAGTCAACTACTGCTTAATTCAAGTTGTTCATTTAATTGTTTATGTACATCTTGATCATCATCTGATCATGGTATGCTACACCTTTTTGGAAAGCTCCTCGTCAATGCTACAACATATTAAAAATTCAGCTCTCTAGTTCTGAATTTCAGGGTTTCAGAGCCCCCCCCCCCCAAAAAAAAAAAATTAGGCAAATGCTGAATTGACATACTAAAAGTTAGCAGTAATTGAGCTAAATTTATTGGTGCTTCATCGGTTTAGCGTTGTAAAAGCTAACTATTTAGTTAGCGGATTATCGGTTATCAAAGCTAAATTTTCAGTTAGCTGTGCCCACCACTGATCATTAGTCAACCAATAACCACTTATTTTATCCTCTAATAGAGAATAAAAGATTGCTTGGAGAATGATGAAAATTTACAAATAGAATGAGAATGGAGGTAATCCACAGAAATAATAGGGTTCCCAACTCCTCAAAAATTTTCGCACAGGCTAGGTAAGAGACAGCAAATATTATATAACTGATTCATAGACAGGGTAGAAGTCTGTGGTGGTAAGATTTGGTGGGAATTGGGAGCCTCAACCTGAGCTTCTGTCTTACATGGCACACAAGATGAGGGTACAGGTGGGGGGCTGAGATGTTCAGCTGAACAAGCCTGGAGCAAAAGAAAAGGGGAGGATGATGAAAGGTCTCACAGAAATGCATATTATTTGAAATAAATTATAACTACGTAGTTGTCAAGAGGATTCTTTCCTATTCATTTTAGCTTCCATTTCTCAAAAGCTCATGCTAATCTTTGATTTTTATTTACTATTGAAATTAATTAACAATTTCAGAGATAGCATCTTACAAAATTACGGTTCTGGAAGCATACCAAAAAAATTCCATAGATGATTGGAAAATGAAGTATCATCCTTCAAATTTTTTCAAGAAAATATTTGCAAGCATGTCATATGCTTGCAAGGCATCCATTACCTCATCATACAGGAATGGTTCCTCCTTCACAGTTACATCCTCAGTCTCATCTTCAAGCTCCTCTTTGATATTGTGTGCAGCAGCAACCATTTCTATGACTGAAAAATAGGCTGATAAGGGGCAAGACCTCACAAAGTATAATTAATTTCCCCAAATTAAAAAATCTTGGGAGCATTAGACAAAAAAGTGGAGATTTAGACTAAATCTTATGGGCAACTTCACATAAACTATAACAAATTCAAAAAAATACAATGAGCAGACATTACACAGAACAATAGACAATTCGCTGCTGCATTTTGATAAGTGAAGAGTAGGCCATAAATAAATTGACTTACCTTCACACTTGACTTTGCCCGCACAAGGAGACATTCTATTTAGGCTCTGCTCTGGACATCTACCCCTCCTGACTGCATCATCAGCGAGTTGGTGCAGCACAACACAGCATTCTTTGGTAATGGATGCCATCTCCATTATATGGTGATCAGGAATCAATGCAGTTCATCTTTTAAATCAATCAACTTTTGTAGCAAATGTACATGCACTGGAGGGAATGTATAGAAATAAGATAGAGGCTCAAAAGGAAGACTTTAATTCCAACAATTGCAACAAAATTCAACTGGCACAAGTTAGCTTAAGCACTTTATTTGCTTTTTCCTTGTTGCACTGATGATCCAAGATGAACAAATACACCTGTGAAATTAAATGATTCAACAAATGTCATGGAAACTAGGGGAAAATTTAGTTAATGAATACCTCCTTAATTTTAATGAATCATGCTTAACAATGAGTTAAGTATGATTCGGTCTTGAACATATGAGCACAAACAATTTCAGAACATTATATGTGAAGTCAACAGATTAATATTTGGTCAATTTGATCTTCTCACTAACAATTAGGTCAAGATTTGTTAAAAATTTTAATACCATTTGGCCAAGATTTGCATAAGAGGTTTCAAAATTTTCATTGGATTTATCCAAACTGCAGCTAACTTATATGAATTTTGCACAATGTCCGAACTTTGTAAAAACTTTGTCCACGTTTATATATACCAATTTATAAAAAATTCAAGTATTGATCTAATGCACCCCACCCAATTTTTGGATACTTCATTTTTCCTGCACTACAAATAGGGTTTCAAGTCTAGTGAATGTTCCAAAAGGTAGGTATTGAAGATATACACTTGAATAGCCCCTAAAAATTTCATTGTTGGGCTTCAGGCAAACAATCACACAATTTTCAACATATATATAGAACACAACAGAACTAATATTCTCATCTAAATAAAGGAAGATAAAGCAAGTAAAAATGATTTTATCAAAATTTTCCAATACAAGGATTAGAAAGAATTAATTCTATCCCATTAATTATATATATAGTTGAGTAAGATGAGAAGAAATGAGGGGAAAACAACAATCTATACTGAGCACTTAAAAGCAACTGTAGCACATTGACAGGATCACTACAGATAGAACTGCAGAGTCTGAGAGAAACCATACGGTATTTTACAATTTAAGTCAAAGATGATATTGTAATTATCCAACAACTACATTTTATACATGTAAATAGATTTACTTCATATTTATTGTTCACTAAAAGAGGAATACTCATTTAATCAAAGCAACCTCTATGATTTCATGTGAAAGACGTTAGAATCTTTACAATTACATTTTATGACTTGATACCTATTTTGTAAGTCATGGCCAAAATTAATTAAGATTAAACAGATATTTAGGATTCATTTAGTGGAAAGAATTTTTTATGACTAAACCATTTTAAAACAATTGAAATCTTCCTCAATTCTTATTTCAAATATGTAAATAGCTAGGACAGTAACCTTCATTATTAGTTGAAACTGAAACTTTTGGAATTCCTAGTTGAATTCTCAGTTTTAAACAAACTTTTGCTATTTACTGGCAAGCTTTTCCAAAAATTGTTTGGGCATGGTTCTACCTATGCCAATATTTACATACCTATGCTTTCACAAACTTGCTCGGCTGGCCAAATGTCCACTTGATTTGAAGCCAATATTCCATCCAACCGATACATCAATGCCACCATTCCAATTTTTAAACATTTCCTTCATATTGACTTAAATTTTAATATAATCCATCACATTCACCATAAGCTTTGATCAAGGAATAGATCATCATATATTGACTGCAATGTTAATCTAATAACAATTTCAAGACTTCTATTTACCTTCTGTTAGCAATAATTATGTTTATTGGTTTAAGCAATGACTTGTTTAGCTTTTATAACTTTTGATTCTAGTTAGATGAATTTTAAACATCAAAATGCAGTGACTTTTCAACTCAATTTAAATTTTGAGTTAAGCAATTTCACTTTGAACTTATGTACAATATCTTCTTGCTAAATGGGTTTTAGTCACACACGGTTTTTACCCAAATCATGAAAATCATCACAAAGCTATACAATGAGATTTTTTTAGAAATGGAAATATTTATTACAAAAATATTTGCTGAAATGCACGCCAAAAATTAATTTTCAGGTTTTGTTGGTGAATAATTCTATAATCAGTTCCTCTGATATGAAGATATTTCTCCTGTGCATTTGATGATTTGTGATAATTTCTAGTTCATAAATACTATTGTGCAAAATGTGCATCTGCATACACTGGTATGACATTCCCCACTTCATTTAACTGTACACTTTCACACAAAGTGATGTAATGTCTTTGTATCATATGGCAATTTAAAAATTTTTGGTTCATATAATAGTAAAGAATGTTAACCAGAATACTACTGCCTCTGGTACAGTGGTAGTACTCCTGTATTTCAGACAACTAAAGATAAGGACTTTTGTCCCAATCAGGGATAAAAATTGGGACAATTTTTGAAAACTGGGCCAATACTAATATGAGTCATGAGATGTCCTAAAACCAAATATGAACAATAAAATTTCCTCATATATACATTTTATTAACAATTTAATCATTGCAAATGGTTCATTATGCAAAATGATACCTACTGCTTAATTCCATTTCTTGAACATGAGTGATATTGAAGGGCCAGAGAGAGCCTGCTTTTACTCATCAATACAGCCAACTCTCAAGGTGCATTTCAAAGTTTCCATTTGTAACAGCCACTTTGTCTGCTTAATATCACAATAGCAGGGTAGTGTTCAGACTTCAGAGGCTAACAGCAAATGGCGGTCAGTAGCTCAGTAGCTGTTCATGCAGCCAACCAATGGTTGCTTGGATGTGAATGACGACAGCTAAGATTTTTATCAAATATCATGTAGCAGCTCAAATGTATCTAACTTGTATGCCTAATATCTTTCAATTTTTTATCAATCTTTTTTACTCTTGCCATTTTATGATAGCGCAATAAGCATATTCATCAACAATGGCTACATTGAAAATTTTTTATTCATTTCTAAATAATGCTAAAAATATCTCATTCACTGAGTAGAAACATTTTAGTTTTTTACTCTAAATCGTTTTCTATTCGTTGTCATGTTCGAGTTCATAGAAAACGAGTGCGATGGCAAACTCCAGCATGTCGTAGTCGTCAGCGTAGGACGCACGGGACAAATCAGATTATCTGCGCCGCCTCACGACACGTTTTCAGCGACACCAGCAGCGCGGCGGCCATGACAGTTGGTCCTGTCTCTTATACACATCTAGATGTGTATAAGAGACAGATGCACGCTCGTAAAGAAATGCCTAACGATGATCACTTAGTCATTAATTATAAAGAGGAGAAAAAAACTCCTACTCACGTACTCAGGAGTCACATGCGTTTATTT
>NW_025931581.1:11885-16082 GCF_000764305.2 Hyalella azteca
CTAGTGCCCTCTTCTCTGCCTTAATTGCCCTCAACATTGATACTAGTTCCCTAAACTCCGCCACTAGTGCCCTCTTCTCTGCCTTAATTGCCCTCAACATTGATACTAGTTCCCTTAACTCCGCCACTAGTGCCCTCTTCTCTGCCTTAATTGCCCTCAACATTGACACTAGTTCCCTCAACTCCGCCACTAGTGCCCTCTCCTCTGCCTTAATTGCCCTCAACATTGACACTAGTTCCCTCAACTCCGCCACTAGTTCGGCTGACTCTACCTCAGTTCTCTCCGTCATTATTGCCATCAACAACGCTGTTATGTACTCAATCTTTCAGGTAATGAACGCGTCTCAACCCCTTGCACCTAATCTAGCCCCAGTCTTGACGCATGAATGGCATATCCCTCATCCTTATTCATTTGGCCCTCCGGCCCCAAAAAGTTATGGAAATTAAATATTACCTAGCGAATAACCTTGCCAAGTGAATCTGTGACGGTAACAAAATGTCAAATATTTTTTTATAAATTTATCAAATAATCTTTTAATCATATTCTTTGAAATATATACATTGCATTCAGGAAGATTGATTGAGGAAACTTCAGTGTTCTTGATATTCAAATAATAAATAGAAATTTAAAAATAATGTTAGCTAATTTATTTTTCTCTAAAATCTACATCATTTTATGAGTAACTAGAATATTTATCGTGCCTCACCCGAAGATATTGCCTCCCACAAAAATGGTCAACGTAGAGCACCAGGATAGTCTTATATCGTTTCCGCCGGCCTTGAAATGTGTTGAACATGCGTTCATGACCTACGATGACCAAAGTTATGAGACACGAAGGAGAGCTTGTCATACTTTACATATTCAACGACAGTCTAGCCAGCGTTAAAACCTGCCTTAAACAGTTAACATTTAACAATAGCTAATTATTTAAATATTTTTCATGACCTAATAAAGTCAAAAATAGCTCCATGATCTTCCGAAGGCATATAATTAGATACTTATTCTGCTCCTTGGAAATTTGAAAAATTTGACATTGAAGCGACGTACGTTTTCTGGAGTTATCCCCGAATCTCATTTTTGAAAACGTTGCAGACCGATCATAATTAAACATATCATATATATCTGACTTTTATGCACAACATTTCATTTCTTAAGCAAGTTTTATTAAAGACCAGAGAATTAGTTTTATTTATTAGCTAATTGTTAGTTTTTTCAATAAGTCGTACTAAATTCTTCGTAGGTGTTGGAAGATTGAAAATCAAATTACCGATAGTCATTTTTAATATTGAACGACGTTTCGAATATACAACATTCATTTTCAAGTTAAAGACGCATTGAGTAACGAAATTTGGGTTGCCATATGTACGAAATCAAGTAAATTGGATACCATTCAAATAATGCCAAAAATTCGTAAATGTGATACTTTAGGGAGATTTTACAAGCGCAAAAAACTACTCGGAAAACAATCTCAAAGTTCTGACGAAGCCGGTGGTTTGAAGGTTGATAGCTGGAGACCTCTCCTCTATGATGAGGGCCTCTGCTATAGCCAGTCGTATAAGATCGGGGCATCGCATAACGATACTGGTGCATTCTTCCAATATCGGGCGAGTGTTGGTCTCGTTGTGGGCCTCCTTCAAGTGATTCCTTGGTCCTCCGGACTGAGGGTGGCAGGTGAGACGTCGGCTAAGAGTCGTGGTTGTGAGCCCGATGTAGTCCATATTAGGAAGAAGTCTACAACCTTCTTTATTGCAAGAAAATTTATAGATTACATTGGTCTCTTAGAGAGGTCCTGTTCTTTTGCAAGGATTATTGTTCATGACAAGATTCCGAATTTTTATGTTTCTATAGTAGATCAGCAGTTAAATTTTATTGTTATTTGAGTTGTTCACGATGTTGTTGTGAACGATAGATTTAATGATCCGCTCATCTGCTTTATAGCCACTGGTCATTTGGTTCTGGCTAAGAAACTAATTCTCAGTTTCCACTTTCAGCTTTGACCATACAACTATTTCAGTGTCATACATCTTTCAAAACAACTTCTCTACACGTGTAATCAAACCAAAACCATTTTTCCTTCAAATATTATATGATTTTTCAATGTATCGCATATTTTATGGCCAATATGTTGAAATGAGATGCAATATTAATTTTGTCATGTTACAAACTCATTATTATTTGCATGGGTAAATCCATGTTTTCACGAGTTCGGCTCGACGCTTGCGGAAAAAATAATCTCGTCTCGCATATAAAAGATACATTTTTTTCTGGAGCCTCTTAGTCGAGTGCAATGGTGAATGATACAAAACATTGAGTAAAAAATATGTATAAATTAGGTACCACACATGAAATAATGTATAGAAATGACCAAAATTGAAGGCTGGTGTCAGTGTCACGACTAACGAGTCGCGACCGTAGACGTCAGTCATGCATGGTTTATCATAATAATTTTTCCCATAATATTTTCCCACTCATACTTTGGAAGTTTTTTCCCGCGCTGCAATGCGTAAATATATCACCTATGTTAACAATTATCTCTTTCAACTGGGCTCATTGATAACGTGAAACATTCCAGTTTCTACTCCAAATCGTTTTCTATTCGTTGTAATGTTCGAGTTCATAGAAAACGAGTGCGATGGCAAACTCCAGCATGTCGTAGTCGTCAGCGTAGGACGCACGGGACAAATCAGATTATCTGCGCCGCCTCACGACACGTTTTCAGCGACACCAGCAGCGCGGCGGCCATGACAGTTGGTTACAACAATCGCGGCTTAGAAATACTTGGAAGTATGAAAATACTTCCTTTGAAATAAATGGAAGTATGAAGGAGTTGGGCAGAGGTGGACAGTAGCGCGCTACATGTAGCGGCCGCTACATTTTCAGTAGCGGTAGCGGCGCTACATTTAAGCAATTGTAGCGGTAGCGCCCGCTACATTTAGAGCATGTAGCGGTAGCGGCGCTACATTTAAGCAATTGTAGCGGTAGCGCCCGCTACATTTAGAGCATGTAGCGGTAGCGGCCGCTAAATTTCAAAGTAGCGCTGCCCAGCTCTGGTGTTGGGGCGCAGTCATACCTTTATAACTGCAGGTGGTGCAGAGGGTAGGTTGAAATAACTAGGGATTAAATGTGTTCATTTTACATGACCTCGTTTATGGGCATGCCAATATGTCGCGTCTCGAGGAAACAACGTCATCAGGAATACTTTTATAAACAAGTCGATCAGAATTTAACGATTTTAGCCGTTAGGCTCCAAAACGTAAGACAGGGAAACTTGAAATATTTAGCATAATGAGGGTAATTTCATCGGAGCCTCGATGTTGCATTGACATATTTTAGTTATATTACTTAGTTGTCCATAGTTTCGAATATAAAAACCAACAAATACGGAATCTCAATAATAGAATTGTCATGAAAGTGAAATTTCATCTCACATTTTTCAATGAAATGATAATCAGTAGAGATATAGCGAATAAATCTCTCTAATGTAGAAACTAATTTTTATGGGTAACAAAATTATTTTCCAACTTAGGAATCCCTCATCACCACCATCGTCCATTAAGATTACCCGCGGTAACATGAGCATTATCCAATTCAAGTCTTCATAACTTCGAAATTAATTTTTATATATAAACATATTTCACGAGAGAAGATTCAGATGAAAATAACATAAATGCTTCATGAACGGAGCTCGCAGCCGAGTAACATCAGATTAGTTCAGTTTTTCATCACCAGGAGCGATAGTCGACGAAGAATTCAGTCTATAATGTAAATCCACACATTTTTGTTCGCTTAGTGAATCCATTAAAGTTAAAAATTCCTGAGGTGAAAATGTTCCTGAGGTTTGCTACTCTCCATGCCCCGGATCACATAATGATTAAATAACGTAGAGAGTTTTCCATCATTTAAATCAGGGCACAGATTTCGGTGCGATGTATTAATCAGAAGATGAATATACGTTTTTTTTATATGAAACGAAAGTGAAGGCAACAAAGCACCAGCCAACAACGCCAATGCAGTGGAAATATTGACATTAATAAAGACCATTGATTGTTGTTCTTTGAACTTTTTGCACATTTTTGAGGCAAACACATACAAGATTTTATGTGTATAATTAGGAGCACTGAACAACAACATTAGGTGCACTGAACAACAACATTAGGTGCACTGAACAACAACATTAGGTGCACTGAACAACAACAT